>NC_073400.1:26718864-26928864 GCF_028641065.1 Leucoraja erinaceus | reverse complement strand
AATGTGTGTGTAATACAAATATACATTATATATATAAAGATGGACACAAAATACTGGAGTAACTCAGCTGGACAAGTCCTGACCTGAAAAGTCAGAGATGCTGCCTATCCCGCCAAGTTACTCCAGCATTTTGTGTCTGTCTTCGGTGTAAACCAGCATCTGCAGTTCCTCAAAGAATTTCATTGTCCTATCTGGGACACATGACAATAGACTCTCTTGACTTGACTTGACTTGACGACTTGACTTCCTATGTATAATTTATATACATATAAATGATATATATACAATATATATATATATATTATATATAAATAAACAAATAACAAACAATAATAGTGCAAAGACAAAAATAATGCCCCCCAAGTCTATATGGGTGGTAGCTTATTCCACTATGAATGGTATCATGGGCAAGTCTGATTCTAGTCATCCTGATCTGACGGGGTGGGAGATTGCAACCTTCACGTGGTCCGCCCTGTTTCGACAAATGCAAATCAACCCGGTGTGCACAATCAAATAAGATCAAATAGAACAAGTTGTCCTGCAACTTTAGGTTGTGCACGCCGTACACAAGGAGAAGAAGAAGATCGTGATCTGACCACAGAGGCCGGTTTCAATCCCACACCCCACCAGTCCAAGACAAAATAATGGTGTACCCCCAGTGCTACAACACACCACCACTAGGAGGAGCAGTACCCCACGACTATTCCCAGTGATATAAAACTGGATTGTGAACACTCCAAATCACTCCAACTCCTGAAAATCACAAGTTTAGTTTGGTTTAGTTTATTGTCGTGTGTACTGAGGTACAATGAAAGTTGTGTGCTACTCAGTCAGCGGGAGGACTATACATAATTACAATCTAGCAGCCCACAGCGGACAGATACAGAATAACGGGAATAAAGTTTAGTGCAAGGTAAAATCCAGTAAAATCTGATTAAAGATAGTCCGAATGTCTCCAATGAGGTAGATGAGAGGTCAGGGCCGATCTCTAGTTGGTGATAGGATGGTTCAGTTGCCTGATAACTTATGGGAATAAAGTGTCACTGAATCGGCAGGTGTGCGTTTTCACACTTCTGTAACTCACTCCACTGTAGCGAAATACACTACAGTGTGTATAGTGCACAAATAGTGCATTCCAGGCACAGTTTCCTTCAGTAAATATTCATCATGAATAACACACCAATGGATTTCGAATGGAGAGATGTGGATCACTTGCAGGCAGATAAGATCAGTTTAATTTGACACCATGTTCAGCATAGACCTTGTGGGTTGAAGGGCCGGTACAACATAGTGGTGAGCACGGAGGCGCAGTGATTGAATTGCTGACTCACAGCGCCCGAGACACGGGTTCGATCCTGACTTGGCTGCTGTCTGTATGTAGTTTGTAGGTTTTCCCTGTGACCACGTGGGTTTTCTCCGGGTGCCCGGGTTTCCACACACACAACAAAGACGTACAGGTTTGTAGGTTAACTAGTTTCAGTAAAGATTGTAAGTTGTCCCCAGTCTGTAGGATAGTGCTAGTTTAGATAGCTTAGTTTAGTTTAGTTTAGTTTAGTTTAGTTTAGTTTAGTTTAGTTTAGAGATACAGCGCGGGAACAGGCCCTTTGGCCCACCGGGTCCGCGCTGACCAGCGATCCCCGCACATTAACACTATCGTACACACACTAGGGACATTTTTTTTCATTTACCAAAGCTAATTAACCTACAAACCTGTATGTCTTTGGAGTGTGGGAGGAAAACGAAGATTTCTGAGAAAATCCACGCAGGTTACGTGGAGAATATAAAACTCCGTACAGACAGCATCCTTAGTCAGGATCGAACTCGGGTCTCCGGCGCTGCAAGCGCTGTAAGGCAGCAACTCTACCGCTGCGCCACTGTGCCGGAGTGTACGGGGATCGCTGGTCGGCGCAGACTCGGTGGGCCGAAGGGCCTGCTTCCACACTGAATCTCTAAAGTAAACTAAACTAATATCAGCTGAAACACACAGGGCTGCTAATAACAACACATCCTGACAACCCTCCCCTAAACCGGTGAGGATCGGAGTTATCTAAATTGAGTTAGGTCCACATATGGGCAGCGTGGCTATGTGGTACGACCATGGGAAGGGTCTGTGTGACTTCCACTGGTTCAGTGACATCAGGAACCCAGCATTGTTTTATTTCCTTGAGTCTGTTTCACCGACATGGCTTGATGAGTCACCAGTGACATTGCCATTGAAAATCACAATGAACTACTAATCAAAACCCGTAAAGTCCCCAGTTGGAATTCCTTGCAGAGGAAGGAATGCCCCTCTACGCTCCAGTACAGCACAACAAAATCATTATGTCATACTAATTCAGAGCATTTCACATTGCACCTTCCAGTACTGATGTCCCTACACACTGTAGTATCAGCATAATCTAGTCGATAGCACAGTGGCGCAGCGGTAAAGCTGCTGCCTTACAGCGCCGGAGACCCGGGTTCGATCCCGACTACGAGTGCTGTCTGTACGGAGTTTATATATTCCCCCTGTGACTGCGTGGGTTTCCTCTGGGTGCTCTGGTTTCACCCCAACAGTGTCGACTATAACTTGCAACAAGTCAAATCAAGGGCTTATCTGGCCTCTCAGGAGAACATTAAAGCACACATGATGGCGTTTTAAACCCACTTGGGACAATTTTCACATTTACACCAAGCCAAATAACCTACAAACCTGCATGTCTTTGGAGGAAACCGAAGATCTCGGAGAAAACCCACACAGGTCACAAACTCCGTACAGGCAGCACCCATTGTCGGGATCGAACCCGGGTCTCCGGCGCTGCATTCGCTGTAAGGCAGCAACTCTACCGCTGCGCCAACGTGACCATTGTCCAGTGTTGGACATTTCCACCCCGGGAAAAAGGTTCTGACTATCTACCCTATCTATGCCTCTCATCATTTTTATATACAATCAGGGAAAATGTGGGAGGGAGCGCTGTTTAGGACTAAACCCTCAACCAACACCATTGAGACAGTAAAACACAAAGTGCTTGAGTATCTCAGCAAGTCGGGCAGCATCTGTGGAGGGAATGGGTAGATGATGTTTTGGGCGAATGAATGATTGAATGTATGAATGAATGACTGAATGAATGACTGAATGAATGAATGACTGAATGAATGAATGAATGACTGAATGCATGACTAATACTTATTGTCACAGGATCCTTCTTCAGACTAACTGTAATAGTGGGGGCGAAATCTGAAGAGGAGCCTGTTTCTTTCTCCCCGATTCAACAATATGAAGAAGGGATCTGCCCGAAACATCACCTGTTTATTCCCTCCGCAGATGCTGCCTGACCCGCTGAGTTACTCCAGCACTTTGTTTTGCTCAAGATTCCAGCATCTGTTAGTCTCTTGTGTCTCAACATGTACACATATTATTTCAGTTGTGAACCAGAATATTTGTAAGTGGCATCGTATTTGAGCCAGTAATTAATTTTGATCTGCATACCAATGGTATGAGTAAGACTACCTGCTTTCTTTCACCTGACATCCCAGTCTCAGCCTTATTTGCTGCAGGGACAAATATGTCTTAGTTTTCCATCCAGATACACTCCCTGTGTATTTTCCATATTCTATTCTCTGTAAAGACAGCGTCCGTGGTCAGGATTGAACCTGGTTCGCCGGCGGCGTGAGGCAGCAACTCTACCGCTGCGCCACCGTGTGTCCAGAACTGCCCTTCCGCCAGCATCTCACGCCCCTCCCCAGTGTGTGGCTCCCACAACAGTCTTGTCTCCACATCCAATCTCTCGGAACTGAAGTGGAAGGAAGTCAACCTTAATCCATCAGGACTGCTCAAGAAGAAAGATGTTTTCCCTCCATGAAAACTGCTCATTTGTTTCTCCCTTCCTTTAGCTCCAGGATCTAGGGCCTGGATAGCTCAGTCGGTAGAGCATGAGACTTTTAATCTGAGGGTCCAGGGTTCAAGTCCTGCTTTGGTCCTTGACTTTACTTGGACGGGTACGTGGATGGGAAAGGTTTAGAGGGTTATGGGGCAAAGGCGGGCAAATTGGATTAGCTTAGATGGGGCATCTTGGTCAGCATGGACCTGCAGGGTCTAGTTCCTTGCTGTATGGCTCTGTAACTCACAAGTACATCACAACAGGTACGTTGGCCAAATACAGGCTTTTTCCCCCATTTTCCCCTTTTTTTATAAAGTGGCACGGTGGCGCAGCGGTAGAGTTGCTACCCGACACCACCAAAGACCCGGGTTCGATCCTGACTACGGTTCGCTGTCTGTATGGAGTTTGTAAGCTCTCCCCGTGACCTGCGTGGGTTTTCTCTGGGACCTTCAGTTCCTTCCCACACTCCAAGGACGTACAGGTTTGTAGGTTAATTGGCTTTGTATAATTGTAAAAAATGTCCCTTGTGTGTGTGGGGTAGTGTTAGTGTGGGGGGGGTCGCAGGTCAGTGCAGACTCGATGGGCCGAAGGGCCTGTTTCTGCGCAGTATCTCTAAACTAGACTAATCTAAACTAAATGGAACTTACGTAGATGGGACATCTTGGTCGGCAGGGCTAGTTGGGCCGAGTTCTGTGCTGTGGGCCTCTTTGACTTTGTCAGAAGGTCCACCACTTTGATGGGATTACTAAAATTCTCAAATAACCCCGTGCAGTTTGGAAGATTTTTCCAGATGTCTTACACACATTCCATCCTTTCTTATTTTCTCTAAGATGCTCCCATGCACCATGGTGCTGTAAACATTATATAAGTCACTGTACATCAAAAATATAAACTACCCTTTCATTAGCTTACACGATATGAAAATGGTTTGACATAAATGCATGTTTCATTCCTTGTAAAAGGGTGCGCAGCGGTAGAGTTGCTGCCTCACAGCGCCAGAGACCCGGGTTCGATCCTAACTACAGGCGCTTGTCTGTACGCAGTTTGTACGTTCTCCCCGTGACCCGCGTGGGTTCTCTCCGAGATCTTCGGTTTCCTCCCACACTCCAAAGACGTGCATGTTCGTAGGTTAATTGGTTTGGTGAGAATGTAAACATTGTCCCTGGTGTGTGCAGGATAGAGTTAATGTGCGGGGATCGCTGGTCGGTGCGGACACGGTGGACCGAAGGGCCTGTTTCTGCCCTGTATTTGTAAACTAAACTATTAAAAGCCACAAATTTCTTCTGCCAGCTGATAAAAAGCCCTGTTCATCTGCAGCAGAGTTTTTTTTTAATTGCTCCCATTATATACTGTCCTGCGGTGATTTCTCCCTGTGGTAATTTTCTCTCAGGAACTGTTGATAGATCCTTTAAATGCAAACAGTGATGTCAATGTTACAAGCCGCCTCTCCCAGGCTTGGCTCACTGCACACTCCCGATGATGTAATCCTTCGGTGGCCAGAGGTTACCCAGCATCTGACATCAATTGTCCTTCAGGGTCAAAGGTCCAGCGCTACCCTGGCCCTCTTTCTCCAGACCCCTCTTGACTTCAAGTACGCAGCCTGCAACCTCATCCCCTCTCTATAACTTTGAAATCAAACCCCCCTTTACATCTCCCCCTTGTTCTGCACTAGCCAAGTACTGTGAAACTCTTTTTATGTTCTGCTATCTATTCAAAGAGTTTCCCTTTAACTTTTCATCCGCGGTTGAGTTTAGTTTAGAGATACGGCACAGTGCGGAAACAGGCCCTTCGGCCCACCGAGTCCTGGCCGACCAGCGATCCCCGCACACTCACACACCAGGGACAACTGACACTTCTACCAAGCCAATTAACCTACAAACCTGAACGTCTTTGGAGTGTGGGAGGAAACCGAAGACCTCGGAGAAAAGCCAGGCAGGGCGTGGGGAGAACGTGCAAACTCCGTGCAGACAGCACCCATAGGAGGGATCGAACCCGAATCTCTGGCGCTGTGAGGCAGCAACTCTACCGCTGCACCACCGTGCCACCCCTGTCTGTAGCATCATTCGGCATTCAGCATCATGGGATACAGTTGCCCATGCAAATCCTTGTCTTTCCACACATTCAACTCAATCCATATTTATTCTTATTTTTCAATCCCAATGGATAATTGAAAGAGGCTTCACATTGAACCATCTGCCTGATGCCTCCAGGCATTGTTATATTGAATTACAAAAACTGCAACATGAAAGCACACCATTCGGCCCAATTTGCTGCTGATTGAGCTAATTATATTCTCACTCTCAGCCCTGTTCGTTTGCTCCCTTCATCTCCTTCCGCCCATCCGACTGATCCCTGAATCCTCCCCTGTCCTCGGCCTCAATCACTCCATGGCCCTCCCACCCTTAATCTTCATAGTGGGCAAATCGTATCCACGGCATCCCCTGCCGTGGCAGTCCTCCGGAGGGAAAGTCATTTTCAAAAACATGCGAGCATTCCTTCCATGCTTCACCAGTGTAGGAGAGGGGTGTCAGGATGTTATTAGCAGCTCTGCCTCTGTGCCTTTCAGCTGATTTTAGTTTCATTTTGTTTAGAGATACAGCGTGGAAACAGGCCTTTCGCAACCCCAAACCCCCCCCCCCCCTCGAGTCCGCGCCGACCAACTATCAGCCCGTACTCTGGTTCTATCCCACACTCTAGGGACAATGTGCATGAAGCCAACGAACCTACAAACCAACACGTGTTTGGAATGTGGGAGGAAACCAGGGCACCCGGAGATAACCCACGCGGTCTCAGGGAGAAGGTACAATGCAGCTTCAGATAGACACAAAAAGCTGGAGTAACTCAGCGGGTCAGGCAGCATCGCTAAAGGGGTGGGGAGGAACGGCAGATCCTGGTGCACATGGATGTTGGGCACAAAATGCTGGAGTAACTCAGCTGGACAGGCAGCATCTCTGGAGAGAAGCAATGGGGTCTGAAGGAGGGTCTCGACCCGAAACGCCACCCATTCCTTTTCTCCGGAGACGCTGACTTTCCCGCTGAGTTACTCCAGCATTTTGTGTGTAGCGCCTCTATATATGTTGGCACGGATATAAGGGCATTAGTGTATTGCAATACAGAAAAGAGTCAGCGATTTCAGGATGGGAGTGAATGAGGGGTGGAGGTGAGGAAACCAATGTGAGGGATTCAAAGCTATCAGTGCTCAAGGGCTGTAGCACCTTCCTTTGCAATTTCCTTCCAATCCCCAAATCCCCATTAAAGAATGATTCATTTCTGTTTTTTTTTTTAAAAAGGCTCATTAAGATTAAACAGGAAGAAGATGCAGGAACCTGATATGGATGGAAGAGGGGAGAGAGCTTTGCAAACTGCAGTCCCATCTGTCTGCACACATTACAGCATTGTACAAGCACAGGAACGCATTGTAATACATACCAGTGGCAGGGTTGCCAACATTGGGTTAGAGTTGAGAGTGAGAACTCTGGACCCAACCCTACGACAATGTCTACGACAGGCTACCACCTGGTCGATGTCGCAGGGGTGGAAGCGGTCTCCCATGATTTTATTTGCTCTGGAGTTGCACCTCCATCTCTCTCTCTCTCTCCATCTCTCCATCTCTCTCTCTCTCTCCTCTACTGCCACCTAGTGCTGCTAGAAGCCAAAGTGAAACATTCACAAAAGTTGGAATCTTGCATTCTTATTCAAAGTCGACATTCAAGCCTCTTAGTTTAGTTTAGTTTAGAGATACAGCACGGAAACAGGCCCTTTGGCCCACCGAGTCCACACCGACCAGCGATCCCCGCACACTAACTCCACCCTAACACACACTAGGGACAATTTACAAGTATACCAAGCCAATTCACCTGGTTTTTGATGAAAGCATGTTGCCGTGTTATGTGTAGGAAGGAACTGCAGATGCTGGTTTAGACCGAAGATAGACACAAAATGCTGGAGTAACACAGCGGGACAAGCAGACACCTCTGGAGAGAAGGAATGGGTGAAGAAGGGTGGCACGGTGGCGCAGCGGTAGAGTTGCTGCCTGACAGCGCCAGAGACCCAGGTTCGATCCTGACCACGGGCGCTGTCTGTACGGACATTGGACGTTCTCCCCGTCACCTGTGCGGGCTTTCTCCAAGGCCTTCGGTTTCCACCCACACTCCAAAGACGTACAGCTTTGTAAGTTAATTGGCTTGGTGTAAATGTAAAAATTGGCCCTAGTGCGTGTAGGGTGGGGTTAGTGTGCGGGGATCGCTGGTCGGTGCGGACTTGATGGGCTGAAGGGCCTGTTTCTGCGATATATCTCCAAACTAAACCCAAAGAAACGGCCAAAAGGAGGTCCAAGAAGTCTCGGCAGCCAGAGAAAGGAACTTGCTCCATGCCTCTGGTCTCCCTCTATCCCGACTCTCGGTCTGAAGAAGGGTCTCGACCCAAAAGGTCACCCATTCCTTCTCTCCAGGGATGCTGCCTGCCCCGCTGAGTTACTCCAGCAGTTTGTGTCTATCTTGTGGTGTTATCTTGAGATAATAGCACAATTAGTGCCTACGTAGGAGGTGATAATGCAAAGTTCTTGCTCTATGGGGGTGGGTTAGCGATTGCCCAGCAAAAGACACAAAGATAGATTCTTTATCTGTCTAAACAGATTGGCAAGGAGCAATGCATTCTGCATGGGTCTTTCAGTGAGATTGAGAAATAAACACACAAGACAAGCGAAAAAATATCACAGTCAGTGAAGAAAAGCAAATATAGCTAATTGTCAACCATTCTTCAACTGTCCATGCATTTACATTTTGGCGATAAAACTAAATAATCTTAATGGTGAGCTATAGTCATCTGAATTTCTACACAATCCCTAAAGTTTACATATGGTGATAGGCACACACTTCATGCAGTCATTCATTTATTCATAGTTCCAGGTCCAAAATGGTTGCAGACGGGCATTTCATGCAGAATGAAACCTTGGGTAATGTTCATGAGGTCTCGGAGCAGAGTTAGGCCATTTGTCTTCATCACGTCTACTCCGCCATTCAGTCATGGCTGATCTATCTTTCCCGCTCAACCCCATTCTCCTGCCTTCTCCCCATAACCCCTGACACCCGTACTAATCAATATGTTAATCTCCGCCTTAAAAATATACATTGACGGCCTCCTCAGCAAGGAAGGAGTGTCAAGGAATTCCATAGATTCACCACGCTCTGACTAAAGAAATTCCTCATCATCTCCTTCCAAAAGGAATGTCCTTTTATTCTGAGGCTGTGGCCTCGGGTCCTAGAATCTCCCACTAGTGGAAACATCCTCTCCACATCCACTCTATCCAGGCCTTTCACTATTCTGTAAGTTTTAATGAGGTTCTCCCCCCCTGCCCCCCCCCCATCCTTCTAAACTCCAGCGAGTACAGGCCCAGTGCCTTCAAACGCTCATCGTATGATAACCCACTCATTCCTGGGATCATTCTCGTAAACCTCCTCTTAACCCTCTCCAGAGCCAGCACATCCTTCCTCAGATCTGGGGCCCAAAACTGCTCACAATATTCCAAACAGAGGAATGTTGCATTCATATTGGTTGTTTCGGGACTCCATGGAACACCATTGTTCCCGTCAAAATGTTCTGGCCTTCTTCATGCCAATTACCAACCCCAATCTAATGCCAGACCAGAACCACCACAACCATGCCTTTGCATCAATGAGACATTATTGCCACATGTTCCTGGGTACAGTGAAAGTCTTTGTTTCTTACAATACGCAAAGTACGAAAAGCGTCCGACAAACTGGCACCAGATACTTGCCGACAAATACTCATTATAGTCCCAATGGTCCCTCTTTGTTTCTCTCGGCAACCTCGTCCCACCGAGTGCCGGCCAGTCGATCAGCCCAAACATAGCTAGCACCATAGAAAATAGGGGCAGGACAATTACCGAAGCCATTAACCTACAAATCTGTAAAAGGGACCTGCACCTGCCATTTTCCGAAGATAGACACAAAAAAGCTGGAGTCAGCGGGACAGGCAGCTCTCAGTATCCTGTACCTGTTTTGGGTGGAGACTCTTCAGCAAATCTGCATGTCTTTGGTTTGTGCCACAAGGGAGCACATCTAAAAACACTCTTAAATATAGAGAATTCAAACTCCGAACTGGCCTCAACAGTGAGAGGTCTTCTGTGGTCCTGAGAGGTCTCCAAGATTCACCACTCTGTGTGTGAAAAATGAATTTTTCAACATCAAAATCTCGGCAAACTAAAAGGGTTCCCAGTCCTAGAAACTTAGAACTGAAAATGGTGCAGGAGTGGCCATGGACTTCGAACCCACCACCATTCAATCAATCATGGCTTCATGCATCTCAGTATCCAACCCCTTCCAAGACCCCTTGATCCCTTTCTACACAAGGGTCCCCCTCACTCCCTCTTAAATATAGCCAATGACAAGCCGAGTCTACCTCCAGTCTTTCCACAGATGAAAGCCCTGAAAAATGTTTTTCTCATGTAAAGATTTCCCCCTTAAGTGGGACAAGCCCCCAACATACTCAATTCTTTTGTGTCTATCTTCAAACCCCTTACCATTTTGTAGTGCTCTTGCAAGATCCCCCCTCCTTTCTCTATCCCACAATACACTGCCTTGCCGCACTACACACTCTTATCTCTAAATCCAATTAAAAAGTTAATCACACTGTTTAAATAAATGTATCCAGAAATAGCACAAGTCATGCATTTTAAAACATGGGCCCCAATAAAATCTATTTAAGGACCTCCTGTTCCAATACACAATGGAAGACTGACCATTCTAGGATATTTTGTGCATTTGGGATAGTGGGAACTTTGTTAATTGGGAAATAGAGACTTTCTCCTGCATGTGTAGGAAGGAACTGCAGATGCTGGCTTAAGCTGAAGATAAGACACAAAATGCTGGAGTAACTCAGCGGGACAGGCCGCATCTCTGGAGAGAAGGAATGGGTTGAAGAACTGATGTCTCAACCAGAAACGTCACCCATTCCCTCTATCCAGAGATGTTGCTTGTCCCGCTGAGTTACTCCATCTTTTTTGTGTCTCTCTTTCTCCTTAAATATTGGATTCTGTACTATCAAAGTCTGATTTACCGAGTATCCCTGATTGTCATGTGTAGGATGGAACTGCAGTTGCTGGTTTAAACCGGCCTAATTCTACTCATTTATGATCTTATGGCCCCAAAGATGTGCAGGTTTGTAGATTAATTGGCCCGTGTAGGGAGTAGATGAGGAAGGGGAATATAATAGAACTAGTATGGATCAGTGATCATGTTCAGAAGATTGAGGGAGGATCTTATAGAAACTTATAAAATTCTTAAGGGGTTGGACAGGCTAGATGCAGGAAGATTGTTCCCGATGTTGGGGAAGTCCAGAACAAGGGGTCACAGTTTAAGGATAAGGGGGAAATCTTTTAGGACTGAGATGAGAAAAACATTTTTCACACAGAGATTGGTGAATCTCTGGAATTCTCTGCCGCAGAAGGTAGTTGAGGCCAGTTCATTTGCTATATTTAAGAGGGAGTTAGATGTGGCCCTTGTGGCTAAAGGGGTCAGGGGGTATGGAGAGAAGGCAGGTACAAGATACCGAGTTGGATGATCAGCCATGATCATATTGAATGGCGGTGCAGGCTTGAAGGGCCGAATGGCCTACTCCTGCACCTATTTTCTATGTTTCTATGTTTCAGAAGAGATAGGAGCAGAATTAGGCCATTCGACCCATCACGTCTACTCCACCATTCAATCATGGCTGATCTATCTCTCCCTCCTACCCATATTGTCCTGCCTTCTCCCCATAACCCGACACCAGTACTAATCAAGAATCTATTATGACTGCATGGTAACAACATTTCGTTCAAACTTGTTTTTGAATGACAAATAAAGAAATTAATTAATTCATCTATTTCTGCCTTGAAAATATTCACTGACTTTGCCTCCACAGCCTTCTGTGGCAATGAACTCCACATGGACAGGTTGGGCCGAAGGGCCTGTTTCAATGCTGTGTCTATAGAACTAACCAGTCCTATCTTTCCAAGCAGCACTAAAATCCCCCACACCCCCTTTGCTCCAAAATATACTCTCAGATCAGTTTTCTCACGTATACTCAAGTTGCTGCCCATTTTGCCTTGTGTTGTTGCCTCGTCTAATCCACAGGAAAAAGGCTATTAATATTACAAAGCACCTACCCATTTAATAGCATCGGTTGTTTAATCGTTTAGTGGTTGAGTTAGAATCCTGCCATTATATGCTGTGATGTTTTGGGGTAAGTTTTCACGAGCGGTTTCAGACAGGCTTTGATGAGTGTAACGCACTTGGGAGGAACAGGTGACTTCACACATACTGGGGTATTGGTTCTGAGTTGTTGTAAGCCACCTCTTTGGGATCAGTTGCAGAGAATTTGCAAAATCATTGTAATTACTGTACGAGTGTAGAAAACGGAATTCAATATCCTGTAGACAGTGTCACAAAATTGCTCGATTAGCACGGGTGTCAGGGGTTATGGGGAGAAGGCAGGGGAATAGGGTCAGGAGGGAGGGATAGATCAGCCATGATTGAATGGCGGAGTAGACTCGATGGACCGAATGGCCTAATTCTGCTCCTATCACTTATGACCTTACCACCTAAAAAGCTGGAGCAACTCAGCAACTCAGCAGCATCTCTGGAGGAAAGGAATAGGTGACGTTTCTGGGTAAGATCCTTTTTAGTTTTAGAGATACAGTGCAGAAACCGCCCCTTCTCCCCACCGAGTCCAACCAACGATTACAACACATTGACACTAGCTGGGGTGGGAGATTGCAACCTTCACGTGGTCCGCCCTGATTCGACGAATGCAATCAACCTGGCGTGCACAATCACATACGATCAAATAGAACAAGTTGTCCTACAACTTTAGGCTGTGCACGCCATACACAAGAAGAAGAACACTAGCCTACACACACTAGGGACAATTTACAATGTTACCAAGCCAATTAACCTACAAACCTGTAGGTCCTTACTATGTGGGAGGAAATCGGAGCACCCGGAGAAAACCCACGCAGTCACGGGGAGAACGTACAAACTCCATACAGACAGCACCTGAGGTCAGGATTGAACCCGGGTCTCTGGCGCTGTAAGGCAGCAACTCTACCGCTGCGCCACCGTGCCGTCATTATGAAAATGATCCGAGGAATGATTGGGTTTACGAAGATTCTGGGCCTGTACTCACTGGAGTTTAACGGATGATGAGGAGTGGGGATCTCATTGAAACCTCCTGGATATTGAAAAGCCTAGAGATAAAATGGATGTGGGAGAGTCCCGACCAGGCTCAGAATAAAAAGATGCACCATCAAAATGGAGATGATGGGGAACTTCTTTAAGGATAAAGGGGAAATCTTTTAGGACCGAGATGAGCAAAACATTTTTCACACAGAGAGTGGTGAATCTCTGGAATTCTCTGCCACAGAAGGTAGTTGAGGCCAGTTTGTTGGCTATATTTAAGAGGGAGTTAGATGTGGCCCTTGTGGCTAAAGGGATCAGGGGTTATGGAGAGAAGGCAGGTACAGGATACCGAGTTGGATGATCAGCCATGACGGTGCAGGCTCGAAGGGCCGAATGGCCTACTCCTGCACCTATTTTCTATGTTTCTATGTTTCTTTAGCTAGAGGGCGGTGAATCTGTGGAATACATTGCCATAGATGGGGGATGAGGCCATAGATATTGGGTATGTTTAAGGCAGAGATTAATTGATTCTTCATTAGGAGGGATTTCAAAGGTAATGGGGAGAAGGCAGGAGAATGGGGTTGAGAGGGAAAAATAGATCAGACATGTTTGAATGGCAGAGTAGATTCTTTGGGCCGAATGGCAGAATCCTACTGTGTCTTATGGTCTAACAGTACAACACAAAAACAGGTCCTTCGGCCCACAATATCTGTGCTGAACTTGATGCGGAAGAATCTTATGAAATAATTTGCTGATCTAATGCGAACAAAATTAGGATCGATTGTTTTTTTAACCGCAGGCAGTTCTAAATGCATTATAAGGTGTATTTAGCATCCTTAAACCAAATTCCATTAAGTAAGGGCGGCACGGTGGTGCAGCGGTAGAGTTCCTGCTTTACAGCGCCAGAGACCCCGGTTCGATCCTGACTACGGGGGCGTTTCAGTCACGGAGTTTGTCCGTTCTCCCCGTGACCTGCGTGGGCTTTCTCCGGGATCTCCGGTTTCCTCCCACACTCCAAAGTAAGTTCATTGCCTTTGAATAGTTTGTAAATTGTCCCCAGTGTGTGCAGGAAAGCGATGGTGTACGGGGATCGCTGGTCGGCGCGGACTCGGTGGGCCGAAGGGCCTGTTTCCGTGCTGTATCTCTAAACTAAACTGAACTAAACGTCAGTTTCTCCAACAAGGAGATGCATTTTCAGGCACCTATTGTCACGAGATTCAATAACACACTCAACACCCCCAGAGAAATGGCCTTGAGAGCAGGCAGATTTTCACAAATTCTTAACTGAAATCGCTCATATATTTAAGGGTGTGCCAGACTCTTTCTGCCCTTTGAGAAGATCTAACAAAGCAACCGAGTGGTCGAGGCAAATGGAAATGTAAACTTCACATGGCTTTGCCTACCTACTGTGCAATAAAGGTGGGTGAGATAAGACTAGGAACATTGCAACTATTTAGACATCGACAAACAATTGTTACATTTTCACCCGCAATTTTGCAGATTGATGATTCTGCCGTGACAAATAATTAACTGTGTCACAAATGTTTTCTTTTAAAAGCAAAACCAATTTAAACAGGTCATTATCTTAAATGCAATACTTTCGAAACAATCCTTCGCTTTCAGAAAAAGTAGGGCTGGCTTAACAGACACAATACTGGTTAACTCCAAGCAGATAGGATATAAAGAATTATTAACAGTTGTTATTCAATGCTTGCAGGGCCAGGTCCTGTTCGCAGTTTGGTTCGTTTAGTTTCGAGATTCAGCGCGGAAACAGGTTCATCGGCCCACCGAGTCCATGCCGACCAGCGATCACCCGCACACTGGCACTGTCCTGCACACACTAGGGACAATTTAGTTTTTTCACTGAAGCCAATTACCCTGCAAAACTGTTTGTCTTTGGAGTGTTGGAGGAAACCAGAGCAGCTGGTGAAAGCCCAGAGGTGGTTACAGATAGGGTCGCCAACTCTCTCACTCCCAAGTAAGGGACAAGCGGTCCAAATGTGGGACAAATTCCCGACGGCAATTCGTTGACCGACTCGGCCGTGGCTGGGTGAATGATGAGTTGGCCCGGGTGCTGGACTGCACACAAAGTCCAGCCGGCGGGCCAGCTGAGGAGTTTTGGCCCCGGGCCGCGCGACGTCGCAAACTCCGGTGCCCCGTCCAACTCATGAACCGATGATCGGCCATGAGAAGGAGGGGTGGTGGTGGTGTCGGCAGTAACGAAGGTCTGAAGGTCAGACAGCTGGCCGGGCTGTGACCGACGTGGCCACGGGCGAGGCGCTGCTGCTGCTGCTGCTGCACTCCATGGGCTGCACTACGTCAGGACGGGTGAGGCGGGGCCGGACGTGGTGCTCCGACCCGACAGTCACCTCGACCCGAGTAGTAGCGGTCAAATACGGGACAAGGGCAGTCCCGTACGGGACAAACCAACTTAGCCCAATATACGGGATGGCCCGGCTAATTTGGGCCAGTTGGTAACCCTGGTTACGCAGAGAGTGTACAAAACTCCACCCAGACAGCACTCGTGGTCAGGATCAAACCCGGGTCTCTGGCCACTGTAAGGCAGCAACTTGTAGGGCTGGGAGAGGTTGCAGAGGGAAAGGGAAAACCATTACGGGATTTAGGCCAAAAGGGAATTAAAGATGAAACGTTGGTTCTACTGTATTGAATTCTAGTTTCCGTTTGTGTTTTCTTCCAATTTCTTTACTGCAAAGTTGTTTATTTGTCACATCATCAGACACTGATACTGGAATTAATCTCATTCACACCCCCACGGCCCACCTCATTATCACCACCCTGCTGTCCTGCAGTTCACCAGTCACAATATTACAACAGGACCGGCTGTTTGGGGCAGCATTGGTAGAGTTGCTGCCTCACAGCACCAGAGGCCCGAGTTCTGTCCACAGGGAGTTTATACGTTCTCCCTGTGACCGCGAGGGTTTCCTCCGGGTGCTCTGGTTTCCCCCCGCCTTCCACAGAGAAGTAGATTTAATTGATTTCTGTAAATTGTCCCTTGTGTGTAGGATAGTGCTAGTGTACAGAGGTCGCAGGTCGGCATGGATTCAGTGGGTCGAAGGGCCTGTTCCACGGTGTATTTCTAAACTCTTAACTATATTTGGTCCAATTTGCAGATTCAGAAACAAATATCACAGGTTGCTTTCACCGTGTGCATTCGGATTTTTAGTTTAGTTTAGTCTAGTTTAGAGATACACTGCAGAAACAGGCCCTTCGGCCCACCGGGTCAATGCCGACCAGCGATCCCCACACACTTACACTGCCCTACACACACTAGGGACAATTTACAAACGATGCCAACACCTATTAACCTACAAACCTGTGCGCCTTTGGAGTGTGGGAGGAAACCAGAGCTCCCGGAGAAAACCCACACGGGTCACGCAGGGAGAACGTACAGAAAAGCACCCGTAGTCAGGGCCAAACCCGGGTCTCTGGCGCGGCGAGGCAGCAACTCTACCACCGCCGTGCCACCCAGATGTGGGAAGGGGTTGGCGATGATAGGGATAATAGAATGTGCCAGGCAAGAGACCAATAAACACACACAAGAGACGGCAGATGTTGGAGTTCAGAGTCCTGATGCAGGGCGGTGACCAGAGATGTACACCGTCTCTTTGCCTCCACAGATGCTGCCTGACTTGCTGAGTTTCTCCAGCAGTTTAAATGTAGAAACTAGGAACGGCAGATACTGGTTTAAACAAAACCGTCTGAGCCTCTGAGGAAGGGATCCGTCCCGAAACATCACCTATTCCTTTTCTCCAGAGATGCTGCCTGACCCTCCACATTACTCCAGCATTTTGTGTCTATGTCTGGCTTAACTATCTCTGGCTTATCCCTGTTCTCCATGGATGCTGTCTGACCCGCTGAGTTACTCCAGCACTTTGTGTCTTTTCTCTGTAAATTGCCTCTTGTGGTCGGGGGGGGGGGGGAATGCAGGCAAAAGTGGGATAACATAGAACGGGTGATCAATGGTCGGCATGGACTCGGTGGGCCGAAGGGCCATTTTCCATGCTGTATCTTTCAATCAGTTTAAGAAAGGAGCAAATATTTTGCTATTACCTGGGCCTTCTAAGACAGCCTTCCCATTTGGGACAGTGCATAGCTGGCTGCAGCCTTGACTATTGGAACACATTGAAATGATCGTGGAGCTAACAAACCTTTTCAATTGCAGAAACAAGGAACTGCAGATGCTGGTTTACACCGAAGATAGACACAAAGCGCTGGAGTAACTCAGCGGGTCAGGCAGCATCTGTGGAGAACATGGAAAGGGTGCCGTTTCCAGTCAGCACCCCCAAGAATTCAGAATTGGACGTTCCGGAGGAAACCCACGCGGTTACATGGAGAAGATGAAAAACCCGCAAACAGCGCCCAAGGTCGGGATCGAACCGAGGACTCTGGAGCTGTGAAGCGGTGGCTCTACCAGCTGCACCACTGCGCCACCCACCTATTCTCAGGCGGGATGTTGTAAACTCAGCTTCTCCCCATCGATAGGAAAGATGGCATTAAGCTGGAAAAAGGTGCAGGGAAGATTTACGAGGATGTTGCCAGGACTTGAGGGCCTGAGCTATGGAGGGGGGGGGGGGTTGGGAAGGCTGGGGATTTATTCGTTGGAGCGCAGGAGGATGAGGAGTGATCTAAATGAAAATGTGTAAGGTCACGAGGGGAATAGCTAGGGTAGATGCACGTCACCTTTTACCCAGAGTAGGGGAACCCAAAACCAGACAACATAGGTTTGAGATATGAGGGAAAAGATTTAATTGGAACCTAAGGGCAACTTTTTCACACAGGGAGAGGCGGGTGTATGGAACGAGCTGCCTGTGAAGGTCACTCAGGCAGGTTCTACAACAACCTTTACAAGACTTTTGGACGTGTACATGGATAGGAAATGTTTAGAGGGATCTGGGCCAAACATGTGCAGATGGGACGAGTGTAGAAGGACCATGTTGGTCGGTGTGGGCAAGTTGGGCCGAAGGACCTGTTAACACACTATATATGACTCTATGACCATAGAGTAAATGTAAATGCATTTCGTTGTCTCTGTACTGTACACTGACAATGACAATTAAAATTGAATCTGAATCTGAATCTGAAATGCCGCCAAAGTATGGCAACTCGTGCATGTGTGATTTTAGTTTAGTTTAGAAATACAGCGCAGAAACAGGCCCTTGTGCCCACCGAGTCCGCACCGATCAGCGATCCCCGAACATTAACACTATCCTACACACACCGGGGACAATTTTACATTTACACCAAGCCAACGTCTTTGGAGGCCAAGTCTTTGGAGTGAGGGAGGAAACCGAAGATCTGGGTGAAAACCGATGGAAAACGTACAGACAAGCGCCCGTATTGAGGATGGAACCTGGGTCTCCGGCGCTGTGAGGCAGCGACTCTACCGCTGTGCCACCGTGCCGTGATTGATGCAAAAAGAATTTCACTGTCAAACTGTACAGCCCCCCCCCCATTCTGATGTGGGGTAGACTGAGAGTGACTCTCCCCTCCCCCCCCCTCAATCTTTGCACATCCCCAATCTTTTCCAGTCAACACTATAATTTCATGTTTAATTTATTTTGTATTTCATGGCTGTTGGCAGATCACTTTCCCTCCTGGGATAAATAAAGTTCTATCGTACCATGTCACATGGTGACAATGATGAGCCAGTGAACCACTGATCAGGCAAAGACTGTCCTCACCGCCCGACACTTAGTTGGTGAAAGTTGCAAAAAGTATTTGCTTGAGCCAAGTCCCACGACTGGTGGATTATTCACGACCAAAAGTGAAACAAAATTAAAAACTATCATTCTCATTCTGAAGAATAGACACAACATGCTGGGAGGGGTAACTCAGCGGGATTGGCAGCTTCTCTGGAGCGAAGGAATGGGTGATGTTTTGGGTTGAGACCCTCCTTCAGTCCCGTCATTCTGTGCACCCGCCAATCCCCGTGTATTGGAGAGTCTCCAGTTAAAGTAACACTGTGTGTGGGGGAGGTGGTGAATGTGTGGGGAGTGGGGTGCAGGATGCTGGTGTAAAATTACTTTAGATTTTAGAAGGATGAGAGGGTATCTTATTGAAGCATATAAGATTATTAAGGCATTGGACATGCTAGAGGCAGGAAACATGTTCCCGATGTTGGGGGAGTCCAGAACCAGGGGGCCACAGTTTAAGAATAAGGGGTAAACCATTTAGAACGGAGATGAGGAAATACTTTTTCACCCAGAGAGTTGTGAATCTGTGGAATTCTCTGCCACAGAAGGCAGTGGAGGCCGATTCTCTGGATGCTTTCAATAGAGAGTTAGATAGAGCTCTTAAAGATAGCGGAGTCAAGGGATTATGGGGAGAAGGCAGAAACGGGGTACTGATTGTGGATGATCAGCCATGTTCACAGTGAATGGCGGTGCCGGCTCGAAGGGCCGAATGGACTACTCCTGTGTCTATTGACTTTGACACCTCTGATTTGCAGAGCGACAGTCTGTCCACTTACCTCTCAAAGTTTGTTCTCCTTCAACTAAATTTGAAGCGATCTTGTAAAGTCAGGATTACCACAGATCACAACAGGGATCCTCAACAAGACAAGAGTAAACATTAACATTTCACACGGATAATGTCAACCAGAGAGACAATGTAAACGAGTTTCAGAATGGAAACACTGGACTTCAATAACTTGTTACGACCAACAATCAAATCCCAGGAGTTTAATGAAGAATCAACGTCAGTGGGGCTGCTGTGGTTTAAAGGCCTTGTTGTGGCTTTGCAGAACCTTGGCACCAAAAAGACCAACACAGTCAAATCCCCCAGGAAACATTTAATGAAGTAAACAATCAACGTCAGTGGGTGACTTTCCTCTGGATGCTCTGGTTTCCTCCCACATAGAAACATTTAAAGTAGGCCATTCGGCCCTTCGAGCAATATGTCATGGCTGATGTATCCCGTACCTGCTTTGCTCCATAGATCCTTGGCACAAGGGCCACATCTAACTCCCTCTTAAAAGCCAATGATGGCCTCAACTACCCTCAGAGTTCAGAAAAAAAAGTTCTCCTCATCTTGGTTTTAAAGGATTTCCCCCTTACCCTTAAGCTGTGACCCCTTGTCCTGGACTTCCCCAACATCGGGAACAATCTGCCTAGCCTGTCCAACCCTTTAGAATTTTGTAAGTTTCTATAAGATCCCCCCTCAATCTTCTAAATTCTAGCGAGTACAAACCGAGTCTATCCAGTCTTTCTTCATATGAAAGTCCTGATTTCCCAGGAATCAGTCTGGTGAACCTTTCTCTGCACTCCCTCTATGGCAATAATTCCTTCCACAGATTTGGAGACCAAAACTGTGACCTCCAGTGTGGTGGTCTCACCAAGACCCTGTACTCTGCAGTTTCCCTGCCCTATACTCAAATCCCCTTGCTATGAAAGCCAACATGGATGTGCTGGGTTGTAACTTTGTTTAGTTTTGTAGGTTAGTTGGGCCTCTGTAAAATTGCTCCTCGTGTGTGGGGAGTGGATGCGGAGGCGGGATCGCATGGAACTGGCGTGAACGGGTGGCTGATCCTTCGCACCCCGAGAGAGACGATTTATAGAGGCCCAAATAACCTACAAACACGCACGTCTTTGGGATGCGCGGGGAAACCGGAGCGCCCTGTGGAAGCCCACACGGTCACAAGGAGAATGTACAAAACACTGCACTGGACCGCACCCGAGGTCAGGATCGAACCTGGGTCTCCGGCGCCGTGAGGCAGCAACTCTTAACCAGTTTGCGCCACCGTGCTGTCCGTGAAGTTGGAAGCAATTGGAAGTCAGTGCCTTGACTCAGTGTTCGAGCAGCCAGCAGTCGCATTTGAACAGAAACGGAGAGCAACAATGCGAGGAAATGATCGCATGCCCAGTCTTATATCCTTCCTGACTTTAGACGCTTGCCGAGCGATTCCGTGGTGAAGCCTCTCCTCCCGTTATTTTTTGTTAGGTTTCAATGCACTGGCAAAATAATATATAGACAAGTGCATTCAGGCTTTGGATGAGGCAGGAAGTTTAAAAGAACATTGGGTGGTAATTATTGTACCAGGGCAGGCCAAGAAAAGCCACAAGAGATGTTGTGGGACTGGGGATGGAGGAAGAGAAAGTATTTGAAGCATAAAAGCAAGTGACTGATCAGATGGCAATCATTTCCTTGCATTGTTGGTCGAAGTCTGTGTTTAACTGTGTGTCTGGCACATTTAGTTTTAGGTTTAGAGATACAGTGTGGAAGCAGGCCCTCGGAGTCCATGCCTAACAGTGACCCCCGTACAGCAGTTCTCTCCTACACAATAGGGACAATTTTACAGAAGCCAATTAACCTACAAACCCGCACGACTTTGGGATGTGGGAGGAAAGCCGTACCATATCACAGTATGGTATGGCAGCTGCTGTCTCCGACCGGAAAGCACGGCAGAGGGTGGTGAAAACTGCCCAACGCATCACCAGTTCCTCGCTCCCCTCCATTGAGTCTGTCCACAGCAAGCGCTGTCTGCAAAGGGCGCGCAGCATCGTCAGGGACTGCTCTCACCCCAACCACAGTCTGTTTACCCTCCTCCCATCCGGGAGGCGCTACAGGTCTCTCCGTTGCTGGACCAGCAGGTTCAGGAACAGCTTCTTCCCTGCGGCTGTTACACTACTTAACTCTGCACCTTGGTAATTACCAGTCACCCCCCCACCCGGACAATCCCTCCCCCAGAAAAATCGCACTACTGCTACTGTTTGTACATATATATATTTTACTGTTCCATTATTCTATGTTCGCTCTTCTGGATGAGATGCTAACCAGAGCACCCGGAGAAAACCCACGCGGTCACAGGGAGAACGTGCAAACTCCGTGAAGACAGCACCCGTCCCAACTCTACCACTGCGCCACACTGATATAACTAACATCTTTGTCACTCCATTCTCCAGTTAAATAAGTGTTTCCCAAAATCCTTTTTCTTATATTTAGTTTAGTTTAGAGATACAGTGTGCAAAACAGGCTCTTCGCCCCCCCCCCCCCGCCCCGAGTCCACACCGACCAGTGATCCCCGCACACTGACACTATCCCACTACACACTAGGGACAATTTATATTTATAACGCCAATGATCCTGTAAGCCTTTGGCATCTTTGGCATGCGTGAGGAAACCAGACATCCCGGAGAAAACCCACGCAGGTCACGGGGAGAGCGTACAAACTCTGTACAGACAAGCACCTGTAGTCGGGATCGAACCAGGGTCTCTGGTGCTGCGAGGCAGCAACTCTCCCTATTATATCCCCTGCTGGATCGAATACTGGTGGTCTTACATCGATCACTTGCATTTTGGCCACCCTTACAAAGGGGAACATTTTCAAGTCCATTGAATCTTTTCAATCAAAATAAAGCACCTGTTCAAACACGCTTGAAGGGTTTAGTCCACGTAAGTAAACCCTTTATTACATTTCCCCATGTTTTCAAATCAATGCCGCCCTCTAGAATTTACATTGAGGTCCAAATGCATAATTGGAATACATTGCATGTGTAGGTGGTCTTGAACTCCTCCAGGTGTTGCAGCAGGAAGAATATTGACCAGTTGCATCACGGCCTGGTTCAGCAACACGAGCGCCCAGGGACCAGGAAGACTGCAGGAGATTGTGAACACTGACCGGTCCATCGCGGGTACTCACCTGCCCACCGTCGAAGGCATCTACAGGAGTCGCTGCCTCAAACAGGCAGCCAGCATCATCAGAGACCCACACCACCCTGGCCACTAACTCATCTCACTCCTGCCACCGGGAAGAAGGTAGAGGAGCCGGAAAACTGTAACGTCCAGGTTCAGGAATAGTTACTTCCCCACAGCCATCAGGCTAATAAACAATTCAACATCCAAATAAGTTCTGAACTACATAGACTTGTAGTCTTGGGGGCATTGGTTTTTCATACTTTTATTGGCTTTTTTTATACTTTTATGTGTTTCTTTGTTTTTGTATGTATTTATGTGTGTGTGTGTGTGTGTGTGTGTGTATGTGTATGTATGTATGTGTGTGTATGTATGTGTGTGTGTGTATGTATATGTATGTGTGTGTGTGTATGTGTGTGTGTGTGTGTGTGTGTGTGTGTGTATGTGTGTGTGTGTGTGTATGTGTATATATGTGTGTGTGTGTGTATGTGTGTGTGTGTGTATGTGTATATGTATGTGTGTGTGTGTGTGTGTGTATATATATATATAAATACACACACACACACACTGAACTTTAGTTTCTCATTTATTATATTGTTTATAGTCCCATCTTTACGTACTCTGTTGTGCTGTTGCAAGTAAGAATTCCATTGTTCTAGCTGGGACTAATGGCAACCAAGCGTAAACAAGGGATATGGGGAGAAGGTAGGAACGGTGTACTGATTGAGGATGATCAGCCACAATCACATTGAATGGCGGTGCTGGCTCGAGGGGCCGAATGGCCTACTCCTGCACCTAATGTCTATGTATCTATGTCTGTGTAAAGCACTCTTGACTATAAGGGGCAGTGCACTTATCCCAATGTATTTAAGAGTGATCACACCAATGCTATCGTGGTATTGGGCGACAGTCTGGAGTCTTCCATTAGGAAACAGTCTTCATCAGTATCTCTTGCTAACTCGTTCAATTCACCATCATGGTAACGGCTTCAGTTTCTTGCATTCCAAGCTCGATTATCCACGGCCATTGGATGGAGTATCTGGAGTACAACCAGAAGATGTGAATTGAGATCTTCATCCACAATCAACTGGAATCTCCATGAGCTGCAACCCAAGAGAGCTACTTGGGGCGGCACGGTGGCGCAGCGGTAGAGTTGCTGCCTTCCAGCACCAGAGACCCAGGTTCGATCCTGACTATGGGTGTGGTCTGTACGGAGTTTGTACATTCTGACCATGTGGGTTTTCTCCGCGAATTCCGGTTTCCTCCCACACTCCAAAGCCGTACAGGTTTGTAGGTTAAATGGCTTCGGTAAATATTCTGTGTCCCTAGTGTGTGAAGGATAATGTTAGTGTGCGGGGATCGCTGGTCGGTGCAAACTCAGTGGGCCGAAGGGCCTGTTTCCGCTCTGTATCTCTGATCTACTTTATTGTTCAACGTTGAGATACCAAAGGCATGAGGCTCGCATTCAACGTCAAATGTGTGGGAAGGAACTGCAGATGCTGGTTTAAACCGAATGTAGACACAGAAAGCTGGAGTAACTCAGCGGGACAGGCAGCATCCCTGGAGAGAAGGAATGGGTGACGTCTCGGGCCGAGATCTTTCTTCGGAAACCAGAACGTGGAACGTAGTAGAGTCCTTCGGCCCACAATGTCTGTGCCAAACATGATGCCAAGACAAATTATTCTCATCTGCCTCCACGTGAACCATATCCTTCCATTTCCCTGAACTTTAATGTGCCCATCTAAAAGCTTCTTAAAAGCCACCACCACCCCCGAACATCCATGTGCCCGTCTCATGTGTAGAACTCATGGGCTTCATTAACTTCACCACTGATTTCTATCCTGCACTCAAATTCACCAGCTTCTCGTTTTCACCCAACAAACTGCTAACATGGCCTGTTTCCTTCATCATCGTTACTTGTTTGAATATCTTTCATTCCTTTGTTCTTTATCTCTCCACATCATCGTCTATATCCCTCGTTTCTCTTCCCCCGGACTGTTCTGAAGAAGGGTCTCGGCCCGAAACGTCACCCATTCCTTCTCTCCAGAGATGCTGCCTGTCCCGCTGAGTTACTCCAGCGTTTTATGTCAATGTTTGGTGTAAACCAGCATCCGCGGTTGCTTCCCACACAGACGTTGCGGGATGGATCCCCCCTCACCCAGCCCGCTCTGCGTTCACCAACGAGGGCTACGAGTCGGCGAGGCAGAGAGCTTCCACGGCGTTGCTGGGTGCTTGCGCCACTCCGCCCATCACCACCAGACTGTTCCTGAAGACGGCGGCGGCGCAGGTGCAGCGGGCGGTCGGCATGGGGGGCAGCCGCTCCCACCGATTCTTCACCGGGTGCAGGGCCTCGGCCGAGTTCAGCACGGATGGCTGGTCCCCTGAAAAGCAGACACACCCCTCGTCACACATCCCCACTGTAGATCAGTGCATGTTCCTTTAACCATAAACACTGATCATCTTCCCGTCCCATCCCGTCCCTCGCAAGGACTTGGGTTTAGACTAAACCGGACATCGAACGATCAAAATGACGGCGCGAACGTTGAGGCACATTCGGGATCCACTCACATCTATCCAATGACTCCATTTACACCTCACGCTGCCTCGGCAAGGTCAGCTGCATAATCAAGGACATTCGCACCCCGACTGTTCCCTCTTCTCCCCTCTCCCATCGGGCAAAAGGAACAGAAGTGTGAAAACGCACACCTCCAGATTCAGGGGCAGTTTCTTCCCAGCTGTTATCAGGCAACTGAACCATCCCGCCACCAACTAGAGAGCGGTCCTGAGCCACTATCGACCTTATTGGAGACCCTTGGACTATCTTTGATTGGACATTACTGGACTTTAGGGGTGGCAAGGTGACGCAGCGGTAGAGTTGCTGCCTTGCAGCGCCGGAGACCCGGGTTCGATCCCAACTACAGGTGCTGTCTGTACGGAGTCTGTACGTTCTCCCCGTGAGCTGCGTGGGTTTTCTCCGAGATCTTTGGTTTCTTCCCACACTTCAAAGACATACAGGTATGTAGGTCAATTGGCTTGGTGTATGTGTAAATTGTCCCTAGTGTGTGTAGGGTAGCGTTAATGCACGGTGATCGCTGGTCGGTGCAGACTCGGTGGGCCGAAGGGCCTGTTTCCGCACTGTGTCTCTAAACTAAACGAAACTTTATCTTGCACTAAAAGTTATTCACGTTATTCCCTTATCATGTATCTGTACACTGTGGATGACTCGATTGTAATCATGTATAGTCTTTCCGCTGACTGGATAGCACGCAACAAAAGCTTTTCACTGTACCTCGGCAGATATGACGATAAACTCAGCTGAAACTCGGAGTGGCCCACATTAGTGTGCAACTATTATAAAAGATCTTCCTATAAACAACAACTGTGATTCCTGGGATGGCGGGACTTTCATATAAAGAAAGACTGGATGGACTCGGCTTGTACTCGCTAGAATTTAGAAGATTGAGGGGGGATCTTATAGAAACGTACAAAATTCTTAAGGGGTTGGACAGGCTAGATGCAGGAAGATTGTTCCCGATGTTGGGGAAGTCCAGGACAAGGGGTCACAGTTTAAGGATAAGGGGGATGTCTTTTAGGACCGAGATGAGATTTATTTTTTTCACACAGAGAGTGGTGAATCTGTGGAATTCGCTGCCTCAGAAGGTAGTTGAGGCCAGTTCATTGGCTATATTCAAGAGGGAGTTAGATGTGGCCCTGAAGAAGGGTTTCGGCCCGAAACGTTGCCTATTTCCTTCGCTCCATAGATGCTGCTGCACCCGCTGAGTTTCTCCAGCTTTTTTGTGTAACCTTCGATTCTCCAGCATCTGCAGTTCTCTTAAACATAGATGTGGCCCTTGTGGCTAAAGGGATCAGGGGGTATGGAGAAAAGGCAGGTACAGGATACTGTTGGATGATCAGCCATGATCATATTGAATGGAGGTGCAGGCTCGAAGGGCCGAATGGCCTACTCCTACACCTATTTTCTATGTTTCTATGATAAATTACCCATTGAAACCAGCCATCTTGCTATTGCCTTCTCTGTTGCTCCTGTTTCAGCTGCCTGACTTATGGGGCAAGACTTACTCACTAAGACCTTCTCTTTGTGTCGGTAAGTGGGAGAATATGGGAATAGTTGAAGGGAATGTGGGGATAATATAATGGAATTAATGCTTGTGGGTTAGCATGGACACAAAGGGCTGAACGGCCTGTTCCTGTGCCCGATCTCCCCTGCAACTCTCCCAGAGCCTATCGCTCACCCACAGAGTTTTAGTTTAGTTTAGAATGGAGATCCAGCACGGAAACAGACCCACAGGCCCACCAAGTCCGCGCCGACTAGCGATCTCCGCACACTAGCACTATCCCACACAGCAGATCCTCAGATCATGTGATAGGAGCAGAATTAGGCCATTCGGCCCATCAAGTCTACTCCGCCATTCGATTCAATCAACCAGGAACAATTTAAACTACCGAAGCCAATTGTCCTGTAAACCTGCACGCCTTTGGAGTGTGGGAGGAAACCGGAGCACCCGGAGAAAACCCACGCGGTCATGGGGAGAACGTGCAAACTCCGCACAGTCAGCACCCGTAGTCAGGATGGAACCGGGTCTCTGGCGCCGTGAGACAGCGACTCCACCACTGTGCCGCCCATGAGGTGGAGGGAAATGGACAGAAGATGTTTCAGTTCATGATCCATTCTCGAGCTCCCCTCTATCCCATCAGACTGAAGGAGGGTCCCAAACCCTGACCAGGACTACTTTCAGAATGTAGTGTTAAATGAAAGTCAAATATCACTTGTGAGTTCACCCCGGAGTCATGACCAATCCTTTAATGAAAAGCAGAGGAGGAAAGATTTTGTAGGCGGCTGGATGATGTGAATTGCCAGGGTGAATTCCCAGGGTAAAATCCCACCCAAATCCATCTGATATGTCACTGAATTGATTCCAATGGCTGATTTCTTTCTCGTGGCCTTTAGCAACCCCTGCTGGTAACAACCCGCAATTGCAAATGCATAAAGTTCGGAGTTGACCATTCATATTCAATTATGTAAGGGCCGCACAGTGGCACAGCAGGGACAGGATCGATCCTGACCTCAACTGTTGCCTTTGTGGAGTTTGCACGTTCTCCCCGTGAGTTCTCCTCAGAGTACTCCGGTTTCCTCCCACATCCCAGAGACGTGCAGGTTCGTAGGTTAATTGGCCCTCTGTAAATTGTCCGAAGAAGGGTCCCGACCCGAAAAGTCACCCATCCTTGTTCTCCATGGATGCTGTCTGACCCGCTGAGTTACTCCAGCACTTTGTGTCTTTTCTCTGTAAATGGCCTCTTGTGTTCAGGGGGGATGCATGTAAAAGTGGGATAACATAGAACGGTGGGTGTGGAGAGGATGTTTCCATTAGTGGAAGAGTCTAGAACTAGACTCAGAATTAAAGGACGTTCTTTTAGGAAGGAGATGAGAAGAAATTTCTTTAGTGAGAGGATGGTGAATCTGTGAAATTCTTTGCCACAGAAGGCTGTCTAATCTGGCCTCCTGATATGTGCTTTCAGACTATCACTGTCAGTGGATATTTTTAACGCAGATAGATTCTTGATGGGGAGAAAGCAGGAGAAGGGGGTTAGGAGGGAGAGAGAGAGATCAGCCATGATTGAATGCAGGGTAGAGCTTGATGGGCTTTTAATGGCCTCCCCTGACATTCTATTTCTATTATCCTTATGAAAATTAGTTCTATATTTTCAGAGAAATTTATTAGAACTGAAATTTAGAGCAAAGGTAGCCTTATTCCATTGCACCTGTGACCCCCCTAAATCCCCAAAAATTCCATGTGGGGATTTGCCAGGGCCCCCAATTGGGAATCATTTAGTAATGCGCCCACCGGGTGCTAACCATTAGAAATTCTAGCCTACACACTAGGGAAAGTTTTTACAGAAGCTGCAAACTGGGGTTTTGAATGTAGTTTGAAAGGTGTCAAAACGGGGAGAAGGTATTCAGTAAGACAGATAGTCAGGATCGAGTTCTCCGCTGTACTTACCGCTGCCCCCCCGCTCAATGTTTAAGACACAACAGGCAACCCAGGTCGAGACCCTTCCAGTCTGATGAGATCCCGACGGCCACAAAGTCTGGCCCTGAGTTCTTTTGGTCTTCATTGTTGACTGCTACAACGTGGCAACTAAATGAGCAATTAATACCGGCCTTGATTAAAATCTTTGTCCAATTTAATTCCGGGAATGAGCTGCCTGTGCCCAGATGAGCGGGAGGGGGGGAGTTTAAAAGGGGGGGTGGGGGGGGGTAGAGGGAGTGGAGAGGAGAGTGGGAGACACTAGAGGTCATAGCCTTTAAAGCACGTTCTTTTAGAGGAGATGAGGAGAAATTTCTTTAGAGAGGGAGGTGAATGGTGAAATTCTTTTCCAAGAAGGGGAGGGGGTGGGCAGAGATAAATGGGATGGGTAGGGGGATGGGCTGGGATGGGGAGTTGTTAGGAGGGGAGAGAGAGATACACGCCATGATTGAATGCAGGGGGAGGGAATGATTCTATGGGGAGAGGAGAGATGGGTGAAGAATAAAATCCATGGGGATGAGGGAAGATATTTAGAATGGGCTAACTAGAAATGGCAGTGGAGTGAGTGTATGGGTCAGAGGGGGGGGCCCCCCGCCACAACAACCCTGGAGAAATGCGGCCACAAAGGGGTCTTCATGTTCAAGTGGGTGGTCTTTGTCCAGCCGCCTGTGCAGCGGGGGGGGGGGGGGGGGGTTGAGGAGGGGGGGGGGGGGGGGGGGGGAGAGGGGCACTTAAGCAAGAAAGTGAGCGAGAGGGAGAGGGAAGGGATGGGGGGAAGGGGTGGGGAAGATGGGGAGGGGGGAGGGGGGATGGGAGAGAGGGGCGAAGGAGATGGGGGAAGGGGTGGGAGGGGATGGGGAGGGGGGGATGGAGAAAGAGAGGGAGGGGAGAGGGAGGGGACGGGGGGAGAGGGGGGAGGGGGGGAGTGGGGAGAGGAAGATGGGGGTGAGGGAGGAGGGGAAGGGGGGGAGTGGGAGTGGGAGGGGGGGGGGGAGGAGAGGGGGGGAGATGGGGAGAGGTGGGGGAGGGGAAAGGGAGGAGGGGAAGGGAGGGAGGGGGAGTGGGATTGGGAGGGGGGAGGGATGGGTGGAGACAGAGAGGGGGTGGGGAGGGAAAGAGGAGAAAGGGAGAAGGAAAGAGGAGGAGGAGAAAGAGAGAGAAGAGGAGTGAGGGGTGAAAGAGAGAGCGGCCGAGGTGTACAGGCACAGTTTGGGGAGAGAGATAGAGAGAGAGTCGACTGGTTCTTGATTCCCATACTCTGGGTAAAAGACTCTGTATGTTCACCCTGTCTATCCCCCTCATGATTTTATACACCTCTAGAAACTAATTCCTCAATCCAGCCTAGCACAGATTTTGGGGCAGCACGGTGGCGCAGCGGTAGAGTTGCTGCCTCACAGCGCTATAGACCCGGAGTTTGTAAGTTCTCCCCGTGACCGCGTGGGTTTTCTCCGGGTGCCCCGGTTTTCTCCCACACACTGGCTTCGGTAAACTATCCCTCGTGCGGGTAGGATAGCGCTAGAGTACGGGGGTCGCTGGTCGGCGCGGACTTGGTGGGCCGATGGGCAAATTTCCACGCTGTATCTCTAAACTAAACTACCCGGCAACACCTCGTAAATCGTCTCCGCATTCTTTGCGTCTCATTGGATTTTTTCCTCCCGATTATGCCCGGCTGGTTGGTGTGCACAAGGGTACCTTAGGTCACGAGGTTCTCCCTGCACCCAAGTCATTGTGTGGCATTCAACTTAAAGTAATTTGATGGGACAGACTGCGAGAGATATGTACATAGAAAATAGAAACATAGAAAACAGGTGCAGGAGTAGGCCATTCGGCCCTTCGAGCCAGCACCGCCATTCGATATGATCATGGCTGATCATCCAACTCAGTATCCCATCCCTGCCTTCTCTCCATACCCCCTGATACCTTTAGAAACATAGAAAATAAGTGCAGGAGTAGGCCATTCGGCCCTTCGAGCCTGCACCTCCATTCGATATGATCATGACTGATCATCCAACTCAGTATCCCATCCCTGCCTTCTCTCCATACCCCCTGATCCCTTTAGCCACAAGGGCCACATCTAACTCCCTCTTAAATATAGCCAATGAACTGGCCTCAACTACCTTCTGTGGCAGAGAATTCCACAGATTCACCACTCTCTGTGTAAAAAATGATTTTCTCATTTCGGTCCTAAAAGATTTTTAGCCACAAAGGTTCTGCACTTCCCCAACATCGGGAACAATCTTGCTGCATCTAGCCTGTCCAACCCCTTAAGAAATTTGTAAGTTTCTATAAGATCCCCCCTCAATCTTCTAAATTCTAGGGAGTACAAGCCGAGTCCATATCCCTCCAAACCTGTCCTATCCATGTACCTGTCGAACTGTTTCTTGAATGTCGGGATAGCCCCGGCCTCGACCACCTCCTCTGGCAGCTTGTTCCATGCACCCACCGCCCTTTGTGTGAAAAAGACTCGATGGGCTGAATGGCCCAACTCTGCTCCAACGCCTCATGGCCTTACCTACCCTGCTCAATGTCAAACACCTCCACGTTCTTCACAAACTTGGGTTTCTTGTAGCCCCGTGCCTGCTGGAGACCTCCCAGACTGAGGAAGCTCGTCTCCGTCATCACGTAGCTGGAGAAGGACCTCCGGCATGGAACGCTGGGAAACCTGCTCCACACCCTGGTCTCCGTGTCAAAGACTTCAAAGGCCGTGACGGGGTTCTTTGCTTGTCTCCCACCTACCCAGGGGAAAAAACAGTGTTGCGTTATGTTCTCAAACGTCGGTTAGGTGGGTGTTGAGTGCAGTGTGGTTCAGTTTCGTTAAGAGATACAGCACAGAAACAGGCCCTTCAGCCCACCGAGTCCATGCTGACCAGCGATAGAGTCATAGAGTGATACAGTGTGGAAACAGGCCCTTCGGCCCAACTTGTGCTGTGCTGTTCTGCGTTCTACAAGCATGGTTAGTGTTTCAAGTCGCCGCCTCCACATGGGAAGTCACATCAAGGTACCCATCCACAAAGCTACCAGCAACACGTCTACCTGCCAGGATATACAGTCATAGAGTGATACAGTGTGGAAACAGGCCCTTCGGCCCAACTTGCCCACACCGGCCAACATGTCCCATCCACACTAGTCCCACCTGCTTGCGTTTGGCCCATATCCCTCCAAACCTGTCCTATCCACGTACCAGTCAAGCTGTTTCTTAAACTTTGGGATAGCCCCAGCCTCAACTACCTCCTCTGGCAGCTTGTTCCATGCACCCACCACCCTTTGTGTGAAAATGCTAACCCTCAGATTTCTATTAAATCTTTTCCCCTTCACCTTAAACCCATGTCCTCTGGTCCTCGATTCACCCACTCTGGGAAAGAGACTCTGTGCATCTATTTTTTTTTTAAAGATTGTGTCCACACATTAACCTACACACACTAGGGGCAATTTTACAATGTTACCAAGCCAATTAGCCTACAAACCTGTACATCTTTGGAGTGTGGGGGGAAACCGGAGATCCCGGAGAAAACCCACGCAGGTCATTGGGGGGTAATGTACAAACTCCGTACAGACAGCGCCCGTAGTCAGGATTGAACCCGGGTCTCTGGCGCTGAGAGGCAGCAACTCGACTGCTGTGCCACCGTACCGCTCTGAACTTCAACGGCAATAGGGGAAGTGCAGCCCCGACGTTGCGAAAGGCAGTCTGGAAAAGTGGAATAGACTTGATGGGCCGAATGGCCTAATTCTACTCATATCCCTTATGACCTTATGACCTTAACCCAAAACGTCACCTACTCCTTTTCTCCAGTGATGCTGCCGGGCCCGCTGAGTAACTCCAGCATGTTGTGTCGAACAGCAATCGAAGCTTACTTTCTCAACGCACGGGGACTTACCGAATACGTGGATCTTGCCGGCGTGGAAGAAGGCACTGGCTGCATATCTAGGTGTTGGCATGGCATGGAGGGCATGCCAGGCATCACTCCTGACGTCGTACTGCTGGAGGTGACCTCGTGGAAACGTGTCTGACCCCATGCCGCCCACCGCATACACCTGGCAGTCTGTAAACACACACGTCGTCACATTCACTGCAGCTTTCAATTCATGCCTACATTGTTTCTTACTTTTGTGTGCGTGTCTGTGTGTGTGTGTGTGTGTGTGTGTGCGTACATGTCTATGTGTGTGTGTGCGCGTGTCTGTGAGTGTGTGTGTGTGTGTGTGCGTGTGCGTGCATGTCTACATGTGTGTGTGCGTGTCTGTGTGTGTGCGTGTGTCCATGTCTATGTGTGCGTGTCTATGTGTGCGTGTCTATGTGTGTGCGTGCGTGCGCGTGTCTGTGTGTGTGTGCGCGTGTCTGTGTGTGTGTGCGCGTGTGTCTGTGTGTTTGTGTGTGTGTGTGCGTGCGTGCGTGTCTATGTGTGCGTGTCTATGTGTGTGCGTGCGTGCGCGTGTCTGTGTGTGTGCGTGCGTGCATGTGTGTGTGCGTGTGTATATGTGTGTGCGTGCGTGCGCGTGTGTGTGTGTGTGTGTGTGTGTGTGTGTGTGTGTGTGTGTGCATGTCTGTGCGTGTGTGTGTGCGTGTCTGTGTGTGTGTGTGCATGTCTACGTGTGTGTGTGCGTGTCTGTGTGTGTGTGTGTGTGTGTGCGTGCGTGCGCGTGTGCTATTTCTGCAGGGAAGCAGCACTGAATTTAGTCAGAAAATACATGTGGTTGTTGCTGGGCGGTGGTAATGGTTCCTGGTTGTTTTTCTCCTAACAGCTGCAAGAAGCACTCACTACCTTTCAAGGAAAGAGGAGTAACTCTCATTACTCGTGATAAGTAGGCAGCTGGTAAAGTTCTGAAGAAACATTATTATTTATCCCAAAATTGGCCCCTTGTGAAAGAGGAACCTCATTCAATCTTCTTCAGTGACCCGAGAATCACGTCACGCAGGAGGAGTCTATTCAGTCTATTGCGCTCTTTCGAAGGAGCTATCAATTGGCCCACATTCCACGTTCCATCCGCACACCCTGCACAGTTTTCCTTTTTAATATTTGTCCAACTTCCCTTTGTAAAGTTATCACAATATCTAATTCCACTGCCCTTGCAGGTCAGAAAATCTTGATCATCGTTACTCCCGGTAGGGTTAGAGGGGAGGCACGGTGGCGCAACTGTAGAGTTGCTGCCTCTCAGCGCCAGAGACTGGGGTTCGATCCTGACCGCAGGTGCTGTCTGTATGTTCTCCCCGCGAACTGCGTGGGTTTTCTTCGGGTGCTCCGGTTTCCTCCCACGCTCCAAAGACGTAGGGGTTTGTGGGTTAATTGGCTTGGTAAAATTGTATGTAAAATAGGGCTAGTGGATGCTGATTCGGTGGACTGAAGAGGCTGTTTCCGGTTTCTACCTCTGAACTAAACTAGTATGAAGGAAATCCCCCCACTCCGCTTGCAATCCATGTAACATTGCTCCTTAATCCAAGACAATGACAATGACAGGACACCCATCAGTTGAACGTTCTCTATCAGTATTTAAGAAGGAACTGCAGATGCTGGAAAATCGAAGGTACACAAAAAAGCTGGAGAAACTCAGCGGGTGCAGCAGCATCTATGGAGCGAAGGAAATAGGCAACGTTTCGTGCCGAAACGTTGCCTATTTCCTTCGCTCCATAGATGCTGCTGCACCCGCTGAGTTTCTCCAGCTTTTTTGTGTACATTTGTCTATCAGTACCCTATCAAACTTTGAAGGCCTTTAATAAATCTCCTTAAATCTCCTATCTCGTCTACATATTCCCGAGATTTAGTTTAGTTCAGAGATGCAGCGCGGAAACAGGCCCTTCGAGTCCGCGCCGACCAGCGATCCCCGCACACTAACACAATCCGACACACACCCCGGGGACAATTTTACATTGATACCCAGCCAATGAACCTACAAACCTGTACGACCTTGGGAGTGTGGGAGGAAACCGGAGATCTCGGAGAAAACCCACACAGGTCACGGGGAGAACGTGCAAACTCCGCACAGAGAGCGCCCGCAGTCAGGATGGAAGCCGGGTCTCTAGTGCTGTAAGACAGCAGGTCTACCGCTAGATCTAGATTTCTCGTCAGTGGCAGTAATTACCTTTGACGATCGCCGAGATGCCCATGGCAGCTTCCAACAAGGGTTTCTTCTTCTCCCATTTGCCTTCCTCGACGTTGTACATCTCCACGGTGGAGAGGGGGTTCTGGTGGACCCCCATGCCCCCCATCACGAGTACCCGCTTGCCAAGGGCCGCCACGGCAGCGCCCGCCCGTGCAGTGGGCATGGGCGGCAGGGTGGTCCACTGGTTGGCCTCTGGGGTGTAGGCCTCGCACACGTTCATGGGGGTCCCGCTCTCGTCACAGCCCCCGATGAGGTAGAGTCGCCCCCCGCTCTCCACCGGGGCGCAGTAGACACGGCCGATGGCCAGGGGTGCCAGCGACTGCCAGTGGAAGGACTTGGTGCTGGGCACAGACATGGTGTTTCATGTCCCCTCCCTCAGACGTGGCCCGTCTGGCCCAGTACACAGCCTGGTTTTAAGCTGCGGCAATCTCTCCCCGGGCAGCGCAAAGAATATCGCGTCTGTAAAGGAAAAATAAAGATGCGGTGATCGACAACTTGTAAACGCTAATAGACATTTAGTGCGGCACGGTGGCGCAGCGGTAGAGTTGCTGCCTTACAGCGCCAGAGACCCGGGTTCCATCCTGACTACGGGTGCTGTCTGTACAGAGTTTGTATGTTCTCCCAGTGTCCTATGTAAGTTTTCTCCGGGAGCTCCGGTATCTTCCTACGCTCTGATTGTACGGAAATTTTCCATGGGACCATGTGGGTTTTCTCCAGGTGCCCCCAGTTTCCTCCCACGTTTCAAAGACGTACAGGTTTGTAGGTTAATTGGCTTTGTAAAAATTGTACAATGTCCCTAGTGTGTATAGGATAGTGTTATTATCAAAGATTATTAAGGGTTTGGACACGCTAGAGGCAGGAAACATCTTCCCGATGTTGGGGGTGTCCAGAACCAGGGGACACAGTTGAAGAATAAGGGTTGAGGAACGGAGATGAGGAAAACACACTTTTTCACACAGAAAGTTGTGAGTCTGTGGAATTCTCTGCCTCAGAGGGCGGTGGAGGCCGGTTCTCTGGATACTTTCAAAAGAGCTTGATAGGGCTCTTAAATATAGCGGTGTCAGGGGATATGGGGGGGAAGGCAGGAACGGGGTACTGATGCTGGCTCGAGGGGCCGAATGCTACCCTCTGCCGAATGCTACCCCCTGCACCTATTGTCTATGCCGGGATCGCTGGTCGGCGCAGACTCGTTGGGCTGAAAGGTCTATTTCCGCGCTGTATCTCTGAAAAAAAAACTAAAGGTAAACAGTGCCAAATGACTTAACTATTATGTCTTCATGGAGAGACGACCATTATACATTTCATTGTCCAAGCACGGGATGGGACCACGTAGCAGTCAAAAGCTTTGGTTGAAATCATCCAGACCCTACAATGCTTAGCCTGCAGGAGGCCACAACACACTAACAGAGGCAGCGTGAAGTCCTTCTCAGTTATTTACAGCTACTACGAGGAGTCCTAGCAACAGCTGATGTCACGCTGTGAGCTTCTGTAGCCAGGCAACAGCATCAGCTTTGATAACCTGCACATCCCCGCAGAATAATCCTGTCACATGTACAACTCATTTGCAGGGGCCACACTCTTGCATTATGGCCATTTAATCAGATCTAGGAGAGGTTTGCAATCTGTGTCTTGACTCAACAGCTGACTTTCTTGAGAGCTCGGTTTGGCCTCAGCTAGTTGTCCATCTCATCATAGAAACATAGAAATTAGGTGCAGGAGTAGGCCATTCGGCCCTTCGAGCCTGCACCGCCATTCAATATGATCATGGCTGATCATCCAACTCAGTATCCTGTCCTGCCTTCTCTCCATACCCCCTGATCCCTTTAGCCACAAGGGCCACATCTAACTCCCTCTTAAATATAGCCAATGAACTGGCCTCAACTACCTTCTGTGGCAGAGAATTCCACAGATTCACCACTCTCTGTGTGAAAAATGTTTTTTTCATCTCGGTCCTAAAAGATTTCCCCTTTATCCTTAAACTGTGACCCCTTGTTCTGGACTTCCGCAACATTGGGAACAATCTTCCTGCATCTAGCCTGTCCAACCCCTTAAGAATTTTGTAAGTTTCTATAAGATCCCCCCTCAATCTTCTAAATTCTAGCGTGTACAAGCCGAGTCTATCCAGTCATGTAGCAGTTCCGGCCCAACTGTGTTGGATTCTATGTCACTAGCTTGGCGGACTGGTTGCTAAATGGGTCATTGCACCATGAGCTGGTGAAGCCAGGATCACACTCTGAACCTGGCACAGTCACCATTGAGAAAGTGGGATAACATGAATGTGTGGGTCGATGGTCGCCGTTGACTCGGTGAGCTGAGGGGGCCGTTTCTACGCAGCATATTTCACTCAGTCAATCAATGTAGTTTAGTTTAGTTCCACAGCACGGAAGCAGGCCCCTCGGTCCACCGAGTCTGCACTGACCAGCGATCCCCGCACACTAACACTATCCTACACACAATAGGGACAATTTACATTTATACCAAACTTGTACGTCTTTGGAGTTTGGGAGGAAACTGAAGATCTCGGAGGAAACCTATGCGGGTCACGGGGTGAACGTGCAAACTCCGTACAGACAGCACTCATAGTCGGGATCGATGCAGAGTACCTGGTGCTGTACGGTAGCAACTCTACCGCTACGCCACCTTGCCGCCCCTAATTTGGATTAGGAAGAGGTACGGTAATTGTAAAGGATTGTACAACGTTGAATGTTGCTGCAATAACCAACCACCAAAAATCAGCACCACTTCCAAAAGAATGATGATGGTTTTGAGACATTGGGACAGTCTTGCACTCCCTACACACTAGAGGCAATTTACACAGACCGACTTCGGGAACCACAAGCCGCATGAGCTTCGACTGCCCCGACGCGAGAGCTTCGACCGCCGGCTGCGGGAGCTTCGACGGCCCCGACGGATGGCTCGACTGCTCCGACTGCGGGAGAATAAAGAGGATGAAGATTGGAATTTTTTTCTGCCTTCCATCACAGTGAGGATGTGACTGGATGTTCATGTTAACTTATATGAAGTTGTGTGTCTTGTTGCTTTTTTATTCGTATGGCTGTACGGTAATTCGCAGACCACTGTACCTTAATTGGTTCATGAGACAATAAAAGACCGTTGAAACCTATAGACCTGCACGTCTTTGGGATGTGGGAAGAAAACCCTGGCAAACACATGGTTTTAAGAGATTGGGCTTTGACGGGATGTCTTTCACTCCCAACACACTAGGAGCAATTTACTGAGGCCAATATGAGGCCTGTCGAGGAACAGCTTCTTTCCGGCGGCTGTCACTCTACTCAACAACGTACCTCGGTGACTGCCAATCACCACCCCCCCCCCGGACACTTATTATTATTTATTCAAATCGTTTGCTATGTCGCTCTTCCAGGGAGATGCTAAATGCATTTCGTTGTCTCTGTACTGTACACTGACAATGACAATTAAAATTGAATCTGAATCTGAATCTGAATAAGACTTTGAAATATGCGTCTTGAGTACAGCAACAAAATGCGACCAAGCACTCCCTCTACGTCAGTTGCTACAGTTGTTTGTCAACATCCTGCGACATGCAAGTCTTCATACAGAATATCAGGAGATTTTTCTGTCTAAAACCGAAGATAGGCACAAGATGCTGGAGTAACTCAGCGGGACAGGCAGCATCTTGGAGAGAAGGAATGGGTGACGTTTTGGATCGAGACCCTTCTTCAGATCTTTCCTTACTTCCTACCCATTCCTTCTCTCCAGACATGCTGCCTGTCCCGCTGAGTTACTCCAGCATTTTGTGTTCGGTTTAAAGCAGCATCTGTAGTTCCTTCCTACACAATATACGGGAGGAGGTTTGACTATAGGAGGGGGCACATGACAAAAATGATCCTACCCACACCTGCCCTCAAGACAGACATGCCTGCCAGAGGATAGACAGAGGATAGCTGGAGTAACTCAGCGGGTCAGACAGCATCTCTGGAGAGAAGGTGTAGGTGACGTTTCGGGTCGACATCCTTCTTCAGACCGGTAGTCAGGGGAATGAGAAACTAGAGAGATAAATGGTGATATAAAGAGATATAGAACAAACTACTGAAAGATATGTAAAAAAGTAAGATGATGAAAGAAAGGTGGAGCCCACAATGGTCCATTGTTTGCAGTGGGCTAGGTGTTAAGGACAGAAATTCTAACAGTTTTAAATACAATAAAGATTTTTTTTTAAATTATACCATTAAATAATTGAAAAAAAAGTCAGGGGATTCATAGAATTGTGATACGAATGGGACAGAGACACACAGAGTCGGCATGAACCCGAAGGGCCTGTTTCCACGCCGGATCGCTAAAGTTTAAAGATTCCTGATTTCAGGAATTCAGCATGGAATTGATTTCGATGGATAATGATTGCAGAAATGCAGTACCTCGAACTCTGGTGCAGGATTATTCTTCTGCAAGTATTTAGCAAACAAGTTACGTGAGTTATAATTGCCAGTGAAATCTGACCTAGTTTGTGCAGGTGCTTTTGTTGGAACCTCAGTGACTGTGAAGCCAGTTAAAGCCAATTGGGATAAAACATGAATCATTCTGCTGCTGCTGCAGGTTGTGAGAAATTACAATGAGAATCAGTGCATGGTGCAACGACCGGCCTAAACCCAATGAATATATTTTAGTTTCAGTTTGGTTTAGTGATACAGTGCGGAAACAGGCCCTTCGGCCCACCGAGTCTGTGCCGACCAGCGCTCCCCGCACACTTGCACTATCCCACACACACACTAGGAACAATTTACATTTATACCAAGCTAATTAGCCCACAAAATTGTACGTCTTTGGGGTGTGGGAGAAAACCGGAGTTCCCGGAGAAAACCCACGCAGGTCACGGGGGGAGCGTACAAACTCCGTACAGACAGCACCCGTAGTCGGGATCGAACCTGGGTCTCTGGCGCTGTGAGGCAGCAACTCTACCGCTGCGCCACCGAACCGCCTTAAGTGAAATATTTAGATTTAGCCTCACCCGCTGAGTTTCTCCAGTATTTTTTGTCTACCTTCATTTAGTGAGGATGTAAGCTTGTCGAAGGCTCGCCTGTCGGCATCACTGGGAGAGGGAGGAGGAGAGAAGTCGGGCACGAGGAGTAAGGGCCGGTAGGGCGGGGTAATAGACAATAGGTGCAGGAATAGGCCATTCGGCCCTTCGAGCCAGCACCGCCATTCAATGTGATCATGGCTGATCATCCCCAATCAGTACCCCGTTCCTGCCTTCTCCCCATATCCCCTGACTCCGCTATTTTTAAGAGCCCTGTCTAGTTCTCTCTTGAAAGCATCCAGAGAACCTGCCTCCACCGCCCTCTGAGGCAGAGAATTCCACAGACTCACAACTCTCTGTGAGAAAAAGTGTTTCCTCATCTCTGTTCTAAATGGTTTACTCCTTATTCTTAAAATGTGGCCCCTGGCTCTGGACTCCCCCAACATCGGGAATATGTTTCCTGCCTCTAGCGTGTCCAAGCCCTTAACCATCTTATATGTTTCAATGAGATCCCCACTCATCCTTCTGAACTCCAGAGTGTACCGCCAGCACCTTCATGGTCGGCTGCAGGAGGCGCCCCCAGGACACAAAAATAGCCGGGCGAGGAGAGGAGAGGGACGTTGGTTCACGGGAACTGCTCTAGTACATCGAGTGCGTGGGCCGACTGGATTTTGAATGATGGCGGTGCCTGCATGTGTAATGTATGCAAAATGAATTCCACTGTGTAGTTGCATATGTGACAAATAACGCACCATCGAACCATTGAAGCCATAAAGCCCAAGAGACCCCAGTTTTGATCCACAAGGAGACAGAGGCTATGAGTGCTTTCATCACATTGGGTAGTGTCCTGCTGGATATGGTGCATGGCCACAAGAAAATCCTTTGCACCCTCATCTCCAAAGTCTGTAACTTTATATCACTGAGCAAAGCTCAATGTGCTGGATTAATTCAGTGTGTCAGGCAGCATCTGAGCAGGGAATGGATAGGCAACGTTTCAGGTCGGGACCGTTCTTCAAACCAACTGCAGTTTCCTTGTGTCTCTAAACTTAAAGCACTCATCGGTGACGGGGCCAATAATCCAAACACCTTTTTTTCGGTGCAACAATGAGGGACTGCTACAATAAATGAATGAATGAATAAGTTTATTGGCCGAGTATTCACATACAAGGAATTTGCCTTGGTGCTCCGCCCGCAAGTGACAACACGACATACAGTGACAGTTAGGAATGACACATAAAACGTTAAACATTAATAATAAAACATTATTGATTAAACATGTGAATTAAATAAATTACCAGAGCAACTGCAGGAATTGTTGTTCAGGTGAGACCTTAGACGGAGTCTTCATCTGGTCAGAAAACATCGCATGCTTCTATTTTTCAAAGATGAGCAGGGGGATTATTTCCCAAATCTAGACAAATATTTATCCGACAGCGGGTATCACCAAAACAAATTGCCTGCTAACTCAGCAGCAGCATGAGTTGGATGATCAGCCATGATCATATTGAATGGCGGTGCAGGCTCGAAGGGCCGAATGGCCTACTCCTGCACCTATTTTCTATGTTTCTATGTTTAACCGATTCCCTCTCACAATTCCATGAACTGCCCTGGTCACATACCTATACATTGAATAATTCACACTGGCCAATTGGCATAGCAGCGCATCTTTGTGAAGTGGGGAGAAAGCAGAGCAGCCCAGAGTCTGGAGGGAGTATCTCAACCCGAATCGTCACCTACTCCTTCCTTCTCTCCAGAGATGCTGCCTGACCCGCTGAGTTACTCCAGCTTTTTGTGTCTATCCATCCCAAGGCCGTCTTAACGCATGGGCACGCTGGGCAGTTGCCCGGGGCCACCATGGCCATAGGGGCCTCATCCTGATCTATGTATTGTGGAATGTTCTTGTAGAACATGAAGACGGCGAAGAACATCGAATGTGCATGACGGCATATTTGATTCGGCATAAAGAAACCTGAAGTGTAGAGGCCCCAGTGCACTGCTTTGCCCGGGGGCTTATAATGCTGTTAATACGTCCCTCATCCATGCCAGAGGAATGTGGTAACGTCGTGGTCTCAGCCACAAGAGAGAACATTCTCCAAAGACAGCACCCCAGGTCAGGATCAAACCCAGGTCGCCACTAATTGTCTGTTCAGCTTACGGGAGGTGAGCAGTGGCCAGCATCCTTTCTCCAAGAGAAACCAAAGTAATGATTTCTAGTGGGTTGACAGATTTAGGCCACGCTCTACCAGGGGATGGCAAGGTGCCCAGTTCTGCTGTTGTTAAAGCTGTGAAAGATATCTCATTAAAAAGTTAGCAGTGATGTCACTTCTGGCCAGCGTCTTTCTTGCACATGGTCCCTGTGTTTCTTCAGCTTCCCCCACTCCTCCCCTCCACCCAGTACCCCCTCCATAACCCAACCCCTCCCCCCCCCACCCTTCAAGTACCCCATCCCCCCTCTAATTACCCCCACTGCTCCTCCCCCCCAATTCCCCCTTCCCCTCTCCACCTCCCTCCCCTCCCATGTTCTGCAATCCCCACCCCTCCTGTCTCCAACCCTCCCCTTCCCGCCCCAACTACAGTCCCCCTCCCCACCCATATCCCAACTTTCTCTCCCCGTCCAATTCCTCCTCCCCCCAATCCCCCACTCCAATCCCTTACCCCTCCCCATCCCCAGTCTCCTACACCCCTCTCCTCCCCAGTCCCTATCCCTCTCCTTCCCAGCCCCCCGCCCAACTCCCCCTCCTCAGTTCACTAACCCCCTTCCCAATCCCTCACCCCCTCCCCATCCCCTCCCCGCCCATTCCCCCCACTGGCGAGCGCTTAGGGCTCAGAGACCCCAGGGATATGGGGGGGGGGGGGGGGACAACAGGAACGGGGTACTGATTTTAGATGATCAGCCATGGTCATATTGAAGGGCAGTGCTGGCTCGAAGGGCCGAATGGCCTACTCCTGCGCCTATTTTCCATGTTTCTATGTTTTTCTAACCGCTACCACGGCGCACCAAGTCTGAGTCTCAGCAGCGGGCAGCGACAGCTCCGGACGAACGTTGTGGGTGGGAGACAAAAATGCTAGAGAAACTCAGCGGGTGCAGGCAGTAGTATCTATGGAGCGAAGGAAATAGGCAACGTTTCGGGCCGATTCCTCCATAGATGCTGCTGCCTGCACCCGCTGAGTTTCTCCAGCATTTTTGTCTACCTTCGATTTGATTCCAGCATCCTCAGTTCCTTCTTAAACAAGAACGTGGTGGGTGGTCGCACTGAGCTTTCCATTGCATTGTTCGCCGGCCCATTTACCCCCCCCCCCACCCCCCCCCCCCGTCACCCCCACATAGAAACAATCAGGAAGCCCCTTCCAAATAACTCAACGCACCAACTCCTTCTCCCAAAGCGAGAGGAAGGGGGAGACTCTACCGCTGGGATCAAATCTTTTTGCACAAAAAAACCCCACTCTTTTAAATGCATTCAACCGCACAGCAATACATGCATTAAATTGCATTTAAAAGGCAGATTGGGTGAGCAATATGTTGCATTTAAAATAGCAGATTGGGTTAAATGGATGAGCAATATATTGTATATACAAGATTAGATTGTTGTGAAAAGAAGAATTGATTCCAGCGGTAGTGTTTCTAAATATCTATATATATATGAATATATTTAACGCTACCTGCAAGGTCCGTTCACCAGGCAGCAGGGGAAGACCCTGTAAATGTTCCATTAAACCGGGAGCCGTTCCTTCACCGTGCTAAAAGGCAGCCTGGCTCCAGCTTGGGAGGGTGGCAGTTTCTACTCTGCTCATCATCCGAAACCAACCCTCCTGCACACGGGGGGTGGACGGACGCAGCGCCAGGTGACAACAACCGCGGGCGGGATCGTATTGGTAAAGAGTTTTGTTGTTGCCGCGTTTCTCAAGCGGCAGGAACTTTTGAAGTGTTGCCATTCGGGCGCTGGGCGTCTGAGAAGGTGGCTTCATCGTGACCTTGCAGAGAGACACGGATATCAAAAGACTCGGAGTGTTTTGAGTAGGGAGGAACAAACTGCAGATGCTGGTTTAAACTGGAGAGGGGAAGAGTGAGTGGGGTAGGGGGGAGAGAGGGGGAAGAGTGTGGAGGGAGGGGGAGTGCGGTGAGAGGGGGAAGAGTGGGAGTGTTTTATTGTTAGACAGATAGAACAATGGAACTCTTCATTACTTGCAGCAGCACAACAGAATATGTAAACATAGTACATCATCTTTTTCAACCACGTCGATGGAGGAGGGAATATTTTATTTCTCAGAATTTTAACGTTATCGTCATGTGTACATATACATAGGAACAATCACCTCTTGAGTGGAGGGCAATGCATTTAGTTTCAGTCAATATGGTGCTTTTCAGATATTGTTCAGAAACTATCATTTTGGTACATCAGTTGTAGAGGTTACCGCATCCTGATAGCATCTCCCACAACCCACTAGTTATGACAAATACCACCAATTCAAAGTTCCTCTGTCTCACATAATTTTTAGCTTTAATGTTCAACTGTTCCTTCATTGGGGAAATATCCTTGAGGTGATATAGTGATGCAGCACCAGAGACCCAGGTTCGATCCTGACAATGCTGTCTGCACGGTGTTTGTACATTCTCCCGGACCGTGTGGGTTTCCCCCGGGTGCTCTGGTTTCCTCCCACACTCCAAAGTCGTCCAGGTTTGTAGGTTAATTGCCTTCGGTGAAGATTGTAAATTGTCTCTGGTGTGCAGGATAGGGTGATCACTGGTCGGCGTGGACTTGGTGAGCCTGTTTTCACGCTGTATCTCTAAAGTGTAAAGACTTTTAGCTCTTGTCCATTTCAAGAAATCTGCCTGGAATTGATTTGATTTTGATGGATGATGATTCCATAAATGCAGGATCTCAAACTCTGGTTCACGATTTTTCTTTTGCAAGTATTTATCAAACAAGCTATTGAAGTTATAATTGCCAGTTATATCTGACCCAGTTTGTGCAGATATTTATGTTGGAACTTCAGGGACTGTGAAGTTAATTGGGATAAAACATGAATCATTCTTTTGCTGCTGCAGGGAGGGAGAAATTACAATGATCGCTGGTCGGTGCGGTGGTCTGAAGGGCCCGTTTCCGCGCTGTAAAAATGCCCCTTTCCCACTTAGGAAACCTGAACGGAAACCTCTGGAGACTTTGCACCCCACCCATGGTTTCCGTGCGGTTCCCGGAGGTTTTTGTCAGTTTACCTGCTTCCACTACCTGCAACCTCCGGCAACCACCTGCAACCTCCAGGAACCTCACGGAAACCTTGGGTGGGGCGCAGTCTCCAGAGGTTTCCGTTCAGGTTTCCTAAGTGGGACAGGGTATACTCTAAACTAAACTAGAGCACTGTGGGTTCAAAGAAGCAAATGGCCACCACCACCTGAAAGGCAGCAGTAGACTGACAACAAATGATGGCTGTATTAAGTGTACCGCCGTATCTTCAGAATGACTGTAAAAATGTCTCTAGTTACTACTATACAGGCAGACAACCCAGCTTTACATAAAATCATTCCCCATTGTCGAGACCTTTATATTCCTGGAGGAGGCTGTGCATATTAAGGGACCTCTGAAGGAGGAGTAATTAGATAATAAGTCACTGTAACAACAGTACTTCTCAGGTCCAGTTTTTAACGGCACACACTTTTGCTAATTACTAAATACACAGCAATTTGTGGTGAGGCAGCGATTTGTACAATTCGCTATCAGCTGCGAATCATGATAAATTTCTGGAAGATTTTCATTTTCCCAAGGAAAGCAAAAGTTGTCCGAAACGAGTCAATATATCTGTATGAAATTAAGACTATTACTTAATTGAGTTTTGCTCGAGTTTAGTTTATTGTGATGTGTACCGAGGTACAGTGAAAGGCTTTTGTTGCATGTCAACCAGTCAGTGGAAAGATAATACATGATTACAATTGAGCCACCCACAGTGGACAAATACATGATAAAAGGAATAATGTGGATAACCTTTAGTGCAAGATAAAGTCCAGTAAAGTCCGATCAAAGATAGTCCAGGGTCTCCAATAAGGTAGAAAGTAGCTCAGGACTGCTCTATAGTTGTTGGTAGGGAAGGGTCTGTCCCACTTGGCAATTTTTTCGGCGACTGCCGACGTCAAAATCCAGCGGCGACAAAAAAATGTTGCGGCACTTGAAAAAACACCACGCATCATACGTTATCACGCCCCGTCATACGTCACCACGCCGCTAATTTTTCGGTGACCTGATACATCAGTCAGTTATGCCGACAGTCGCTGGAAAAAATCGCCAAGTGGGACAGCCCTTAATGACCTATGGTGGAGCATTGGTAGAGTTGCTGCCATACAGCACTTACAGCGTCAGAGACCTGGGTTCGATCCCAGCTACGAGTGCTGTCTGCACAGTGTTTGCACATTCTTCCTGTGACCGGGTGGGTTTTCTCCAAGATCTTTGGCTTCCTTCCACACTCTAAAGACGTACAGGTTTCTAGGTTAATCAGCTTGGTATAAATGTAAATTGTCCCCAGTGTGTGTAGGATTGTGTTAATGTGCAAGGATCGCTGGTCTGTGTGGACTTGGTGGGCCGAAGGGCATGTTTCAGCACTACATCTCTAAACTAAACAAGTAGATATATATTCCTGCAAGTCCATTCATTGTATTTTAGCCAGCGAGGCATCAATTGAAACTGCAAGAACTCTCACTCCTGCAGATAATAAATAATAAATTGTTCCAAGCATTTTAATTAAACATTTATTTATTCTGTACTTCCTTTCAGACTGTGATTTTCTTTCTTAATCCATATTTAGTTTCACTGTTTCTGTCTCTATATCTAATTTGCCCATTTCTTTTTTTTTTAATCCTTAAATCTCATGAGTTAAATCACAGATTAATTATGTTATTGTTCGTTTTAAACCCATATGCCATTTAGTCCAGGTCCTGCCATTATCAGATTACACTGAGGTACAATATATTTTTTGACCTGTAGGTTGATGGAAAATATCTAACTGACACAGTTAGACACTACGAAATGTCTTAGCTCCAGAAAATCTGGGGCAATTCATTCCATGATAGAGATAAGATAATAATTGCACTAATCTCACAAATTCAAAAATACAAAGTTGAGAAATGTTAGCGCAAATCACAAGTATCATAGGATGACACAAATCTATGGGACTTACAGTAACTGCACAGACTGCCGTTTTGCTTAAACATAATACATTACAAATTTTGACTGGCTAAAAAAAAAAAAACACACAGCCAGACATATTTTTAAAATCTGTGTATTTCATTCTCTGCTGGATTGTAAAGAATGTCTGGTATAACAAACCAGCGCCCTTGAACTCAGTCCCAAGAGAATTTTATTGGCAGGGATTAGAGTCCCTCATATCCTCACCATTATTTTCTCAGTCTATGCTGTTCAAGGAGAGAGGATGAAAGTTATTAAGATTTCTCAAGGAAAAAAACTTAAATATATATAAACCATATCCACATGTGCTTTTCAGCAGTTAAATGTGGCAGAAACCGATTGGAAATAGGTGGGGTTTACCCTGGCCATTTTATACGAGCCCAGAAATAACATTGTTCCTGAACACCAGGCAAACCTTTGTTTAGTTTAGTTTAGAGATACAGTGCGGAAACAGGCCCCTCGGCCCTATGAGTTCACGCCAACCAGCGATCCCTGTACACTAGCACGATCCTATGCACTGGGGACAATGCATCATTTTTACCGAAGCCAATTAACCTATACGTCTTTGGAATGTGGGAGGAAACCTGCACACCTCGGGAAAACCCACGCGGTCACGGGGAGGACTTACAAATTCTGTACAGACAACTTCCGTAGTCAGGGTTGAACTGGGATCCCTGGCCCTGTAAAGCAGCAACTCTACCACTGCACCACCGTGTCGCCCTTTGCCTTGTGTTGTTACTTTGCCCACTATTTTATATAATTTAGTCACTAAAGAGAGATGTTGGGTAGAGCTGGATGTCATCTATTTTTCAGTGGAAGATATCTTTATTTCCTTCAACTGTGTCTCAAGGGTCTGTGTGGAGTTGAGAATTTGGAAGGGGCCATGGATAGAGTCGAATGGGATCGTATAGGTAATAACCATATAACAATTTCAGCACGGAAACAGGCCATCTCGGCCCTTCTAGTCCGTGCCGAACACGTATTCTCCCCTAGTCCCATCTACCTGCACTCAGGCCATAACCCTCCATTCCTTTCCCGTCCATATAACTATCCAATTTATTTTTAAATGATAAAATCGAACCTGCCTCCACCACCTTCACTGGAAGCTCATTCCACACAGCTACCACTCTCTGAGTAAAGAAGTTCCCTCTCATGTTACCCCTAAACTTCTGTCCCTTAATTCTCAAGTCATGTCCTCTTGTTTGAATCTTCCCTAATCTCAGTGGGAAAATCTTATCCACGTCAACTCTGTCTATCCCTCTCATCCTTTTAAAGACCTCTATCAAGTCCCCACTTAACCTTCTGCGCTCCAAAGAATAAAGACCTAACTTGTTCAACCACTGGTGTAACGGTGTAGGAATAAGAAGCCATTGCAACGGATTCTCTTGCTCTGCCTACATAGGCCAGAATGGAGTCAGTTTTGTGATTTTATTTCCATTCAATCTTGAGTAACATTTACACCGTGTGTTTCAAGTAATTTATTATAAATACTATTGATTATTTTTGCTCAAGAGTATTGCAATCATATTTGAGATAGAGTGCAGAGGTTGACCTGACTGATACCAAGGATGGCAGGACTTTTATAGGAAGTGATTAATTCGATCTGCATTCCACATCAGATACAATCTACTTTTAAAATCACTCTTCTTCCTCTAAATCTTGCATCATTCCTTCGTGTTCTCTAATATTCTCTGCATTCTATATCTTGATAGTAGACTTTAGGAGAGCTCCCCCTCCCCTCCCCCCCCCACTCCCCATCAACAACACCAGTCACAATAGACAATAGGTGCAGGTCTCTCACGCCACTCAAATATATAGCAATCCTTTCATCCATTTGTTCTATATCTCTCCACATCATCGCCTATATCTCTCGATTCCCTTTCCCAGACTTTCATCCTGAAGGGTCTCGACCCGAAACGTCACCCATTCCTTCTCGCCTGAGATGCTCCCTGTCCCGCTGAGTTACTCCAGCATTTTGTCTATCTATAGCAAATTAATGTCAGTAACAGCCTCATCACAAGAAAGGTTAAAAAAATGTTTTATTACAGAACAAAAATCATGTGATGCCCATGTCTTGAGAGTGAATTAAATTTAAAAAAAATCATGGCCTTCCCATTGTTGTCATAGAGACTGCATGGATTGGTCTTGTTTGTTCAGTACCATCGCTTGTTTTAAAGAGCATTAACAATTACACGGTAGGGGCTCCGACTTACTGCAATGGCAGTGATTATGGAATCACAGTTCCGAAGGCTTCTTAAAATACAAGAATAAAGTTGGAAATGTGTTACGCCAGCGGTACCTAGTGATTTAAATTGCAAATGACACTTTCATGTAATCAACTTTGAGCCGCAGCCTTTATAATGTAACATTTCAGTGCACATTTAAGTTGCAAATTTGAGCCTGGAATTACTGCCCTGCAAGCTACATTGAGGTTTAGGCGGAGTCTCTTCCTATTGTGCATTTTTATTCAAATGAAATCTAATACTACTCAATGTGTCTAAATGCCAATGACAAAAAAAAGACAAGCCTACACAAGATAGCAAGGCAGCGGGATTGAACCTGGGTCTCTGGTGCTGGAAGGCAGCAACTCTACCGCTGGGCCATCGTGCCGCCCTCTGCTGTTCCACTCATCCTACGTTGGGGCATTGATGCATTCATTCTTGCTACCAGTCTCCAGTGACGTTTGAGTATTTGAGGACTTGTTGGGTAAGCTCATGTTTGCATTGCCATAATGAAGTTAATGCATGATGGATACAAATTTCCATGGGCAGCAGAATCCAAGGAAGATCCTCCTCACACTCCTTCAACTCGATTGATTTAAAAAGTCCCCCCCCCCCCCCCCCCCCCCCTCCCAAGGTCTAAAAGATGTTTGATGTATGAAGATCATGTCTGCTCTGCCGACTACAATCTGCATTCTTTGGATATTGGGAGGAGGTGGTGGAAGAGTAGTCTGGTGATGACGTTCCTTGTAGATTTGTCACCCATCTGACATACATGATTACCACATCTCTGAGAAACCTGGTATATCCTACCCACACTAGGTTTGTTTAGTTTAGAGATAGTGTGGAAACAGATCCTTCAGTCCACAGAGGCCATGCCGACCATCGATCACCCGTACATGAGTTCTAGGTTATCCCACTTTCACTATAATAAATAATAAAGTATCACATCCTACACACTAGGGGCAATTTACAGAATCCAATTAACCTGCAAACCTGCACGACTTTGGAATGTGGGAGGAAACCAGAGCACCCGTACAAAACCCACAAGGTCATGGGGAGAACGTAGAAACTCCAAATGGACTGTACCGGTAATCAGGATCGAACCTGGGCTCTACTGCTGTGTCACTGTGCTGCCCTTAAACCGTTCTCTAGCTGGCATACAGGCCCTTCAAAACACTAAGGAGCTGACAACTACCTCAGAGAGTCGAGGAAACATTTAGTAGAATGCTCCAAGAATAAGGATCTTCGGTTACGTGGGTTCCTCGACAATGTGGGAATCTTCTCAAAGGACGAGAGGCAATTTGATCAAATTGAAGGTCTTCTCAGAGGAAAAAAAAACACAGAACTTTTTCTATTGTCCGATGGAGTGAGAGTGAGAGAACACAGATTGGATGCAATTGGAGCTTGCCACTTTTTTGTGGAAAATGAAAGCATTCCCCTCATCTTTGCCTTTCACCCCACCAACCACATTTAACAGACCACACTCCGTAAACTCTGCCACTTTCAAAGTCCAAGACAACCATTAAGCACACTGCTTTTTCGATCTCGCTATTTCTAGACTGGACAACATATACAGCTCAAACAAGGTCTGCATATCTGAATGCTGACTATACCATCTGGACCTACATTCAATGACCACATTCCACTTACTCACATTAGAATCTAAATTTGGGATGTGGGAAAACATTGCTCTTGTATACCAAAAATATTTTACCATATTATTTTACAAGTTAAAACACTTAACTTTGGGAGCATTGGGAAGTGCAGGACAAAGGTAGCAAAGTCAATAGACAATAGGTGCAGGAGGAGGCCATTCGGCCCATCGAGCCAGCACCACCATTCACTGTGATCATGGCTGATCATCCACATTCAGTACTTGGTACCTGCCTTCTCACCATATCCCCCGACTCCGCTATCTTTAAGAGCTCTTTCAAACTCTCTCTTGAAAGCATCCAGAGAATTGGCTTCCAGGCAGAGAATTCCACAGATTCATAACTCTCTGGTTGAAAAGGTTTTTCCTCATCTCCGTTCTAAATGGCCTACCCCTTATTTTTAAACTGTGGCCCCTGGTTCTTGACTCCCCCAACATCGGGAACAGTCACTGAATCAAGTCTTTTGGTTTCGAGATACAGCGTGGAAGCAAACCCTTCGCCCACGCCAACGAACGCTCGCCTGTACATTAGTTCTATCCTACACTCTTAGGACAATTTTACAGAAGCTAATTAACCTACAAACCTGCACTTCTTTGGGATGTGGGCGGAAACTGGAGCACCCGGAGAAAACTCATGCAGTCATAGGGAAAATGTACGAACTCTGCAGAGACAGCACCAGTAGTCAGGATCGAACCTGGGTCTCTGGCGCTGTATGGCAGTGGAAGTCCAGTGGGTGCAAGACCCTAGAGACTCTATAGCTGATGAATAGCCATTCAGCAAGGGACAAGGTGCCGCGCTAAAAAGGCCCAGACTTTTCAGGACATTCCATCAAGGGCGGCACGGTGGCAGGATTGCTGTCATCCAGCGCCAGAGATCCGGGTTCAATCCTGACTTTGGGTGCTGCAGTATGGAGTTTGTAGATTCTCCCCGTGACCCGTGTTGAATCTGTAATCTCTGGTTCCCCCAACACCCCGAGGATGCAAAAGTTTGTAGGCAAATTAGCTAGTAAAATTGTAAATTGTCCTTAGTGTGTGTAGGGTAACGTTAGTGTGAGGGTATCACTGGGTGGCGCAGACTCGATGGGCCGAAGGGCCTGTTTCTGCACTGTATCGCTAAAACAAAAACAAGAAACTTCCACCTCATTACATTTTGAAGCTTGCATGCATTGATATTTCCCTTCCCTTCACCCTCACACCCAACTCAGTCCTCACTGAAGCCAGTAGGAAAGATGATCAAATTTTACTGACTAGCATCAAATCATGGTAGCGAAAGCTAGAAAATGTTGATGGCAAAATCTAAAATGAAATGGTCATTAAAGCTCCAATAATTATTTATGGTTTTCAGGAGTTTTCATCCAAGACAAATTCCCAGGACAATTACTGACAGAACCTATTTAAATTGCTTCAGGCTGACAAAATAGTCACAAACCATTCACTGCTTTGATTAATCTAGGGCAGGATGCTGGAGGTTATGGCTGAGAAAATTAGATTATTTTTTGCAAAGAAGTTCGTGCTTCTGCACGATATAATTACAGATACTAATTGCACATATTAGCCTGCAGTCTTTGAATTTTAAAGATTTTTTTGAAAAGTTGTTTTATTTAATTGAAGATACCCATCTCTAGATTGTTTCACGAGAAACACACTACATTTTAAGCACTCACTGGCTTGAAATACAAGTCTTTTTTTCTACATACATAGGGTAGGTAGTGAGAACCTTCTCCCAGAGTTGAAATGAAAAGACAAGAAGGTATAGCTTTAAGGTGAAATGGGCAAAAAGCGATGTGCGGGGTAATTATTATAATTTTTTACACTGAGAATGGTTGGTGCCTGGAATGTGAGGCCAAGAGTGGTGATGGAGGCAGACATGTCAGCGGCATTTAAGAGGCTTTTAGATAGGCACAATAATAAGCAGAGAATGGAGCAATATCATTTTCTCTGGAATGCCAGAGTTTGCGGGAAGACCTGATAAAAGTATGTAAAATTTTGAGGGGCATAGATAGGTCAGAGTCCTTTTCCCAGTTTGGAAAAAAAAAAATTAAATGCTAGAAGGTATAGTTTAGTTAGAGATAGTATTCCTAGAGGCTCTGTAGCTGATGAATAGCCATTCAACAAGGGACGAGATGCCGAGCTACAGCATCCGTGCCAACCAGCAATCCCCGTACATTAACACTATCCGACACATACCAGGGACAATTTACACTTATACCAAGCATACAAAGCCAAGCCAATTAACCTACAAACCTGTATGTCTTTGGCGTGTGGGAGGAAACACACGCGGTCACGGGGAGAATGTACAAGCTCTGTATGGACAGCACCTGCGTCTCTGGCGCTGCAAGTGCTGCGAGGCAACAATACCGCTGTGCCACCCTTGCAAGGTGAAAGGCGCAAAGTTTAAAAGGTGATGTTGGGGGCAAATTGTTTTTGAAAAACAGAGCGTGGCACGTACTGGCATGGGGCTTGGGTTGAAGCAGATACATTAGTGGCATTCAAAAGACTTTTGGATAGGCACATGAACGTACAGGGACAGGAGGGATATGGATTATATGTGATCGAGGCCAAAGGGGCTATTCTTGTGCTGTGTTCTAATTACAAAATAAAGGGAATTCTGAAATACAATTCCAACTCAAGCACCCGCCGCCATCCTACCTTTGCCAATCATAACTGTTAGCCGACTCAAAGTTGGTTTTGGCCAGAGAAACACAAGTGATTGCCAACGTCTCAATGAGCAGCACTCCCTAATGCAGGAACTTTATATAACAAGCAAAAATAACTTGAGGCACATCACGTGGCAAGGCCAATTCTGTGTTGGCACAATACCCTTGCCCAATTCGGTGGTGCTGGTACAATTTCACTTCCTTTCCAGTCATCTGCTTAGATGTTGAGTTCAAAATAAAGTATTGCTCAGGCTGCAGGCATAGCTTAAAGTATAATTAAACAGGATTCTAAATGCTTGCAATCACCCAAATTGCAGCATGTGAATTTTTGTTCCTTTCCTTTACTTGGCCCTATACCAACTGTGATTCAGATCTCAGAAACTTGATTGATCCAGAATGAAGATGCATTTCTCTGACCATGCAAAATATGATCAACTTCAAGTGCTCTCCAAGCAACCATTGATTATAAGAAATACTTCCATGCCCATTCTTGTCCATGCAAACAAGATGACTTTAAAATAAATGCCTATATTAATTGGACATTTGAAATCAAAAGATACAACCTCATGAATGACGACAGAGCTTTATTCATCGCCTGATGTAGGAAGGAACTGCAGATGCTGGTTTAAACCGATGATAGACACAAAAAGCTGGAGTAACAATCCTCTGCAGTCAAGTTCAATGTAAGCTCATTCTAAAAAAAAACATTTGGACAACACAACAGCATGCTTCTGCTGTGTAGGAAGGAACTGCAGATGCTAGTTTACACCGAGCATAAAATACTGAAGTAACCCAGCAGGTCTGAAAAAGGGTCTCGACCCGAAATGTTGTTTATTAATTTTCTCCAGAGATGCTGCCTGACCCGCTGATTTACTTCAGTATTTCATGTCTATCTTTAGGATGCTACTGCTATTTATTTCACATTACAATCTGGAGGAAGGACAGTCAACTGAGAAGGATACAGGCCCTGTGAAAGTTGAAAACAAATCACTTAGATGCAGTGAAAAGATCTGCTGCTTGCAAATGCTTCTTATATTGCAGAAAAGGATGGATGGCAGATTATAAATAATGGAAATCTGACATCTCACCCCACTAAGTAGCGAATACAAAGTAACTTCACCAAAACTACAAGATAGCTACAGAAAGTTGGGAGCAGTAGTGCTTTGATGTGAAGGAGAAAATAGAAAGGAAATATCCAAAAAGACAACGTTTTTAAAACAGAGTGGAATGATAGTAAGATTAATTGACAAAAGATAATGACGCACACCAACTTGACAAGAGTCAAACACAGTAATGTGCAGAAAGCATAAGCCACAATGCGAGGAATCCAAAAGGAAAACAAAATACTGAAATTGTTTCGGGGCCCCAAGAGATAAAACATGTTAAAAGTCTGGCAGATGCACAGGAAAGTGCTGTGGGAAAGAATGGATGTTGGTCGGGACTGAACAAATAAGTATGTGTGTGGCAGAGAGGGAAACACATGAAACAAAATGGAGGAGAAAAAAAATGTATTTGATTTTTGTATATACTGGAGTTGCTATATAAATGAGTGGATGATATAATTCATACTTTATCATATATGGCAGAGAATATTCTAACAATATGGTGGTTGGTAAGATGGACAACATAAAACACAAAAGGTAAAAGCTATGTACAGTACTGGTTGAGGTCAGAAAGTCTATCCCTGTCTAAGTTACATTAGACACCCACCCACACACACAGAATGAAGATGCAGTTTAAATATACAAATTTTATTTAAATTTGGATAAGAAACTTTAATAAGGCACATTCAAAACAGAGCTGGTGATAGCATTTCAAAGGTTCCCAAACAGAGCACTTTAGAGAGAAACACCACCAAATGAAAACAATGCAGAACATTTCAAATGTAACCTGTCGGCCAAATGGATGAAAGAAATTGCAAATTTAGATCCCAATTGTGGGCTCAATTGTTCAGCAAAACAGAGCCAACCCCATTAAGAAATACATCAACTGAGATCCCGACAAAATTATCCCAGGTTAACTCAAAATTATTCAAAAACCAGCAACAATGAACACAATAAAGTTGTGTTTCATAACATTTCAAACATGTATCAAATGGAAGCCAAATAATCCAAGTACCAACATGATGAATTCAACAGTATCCAAAAGCACAAAGTGGAGTAAGAATTAATCACAACAATTTTCCCACCCACTTTTAAATCCATTCTTCAAATCCCTGTTGCCCAAATATCAAAAGGGACACAAATGCCTTTTTCATACCTGCAAATTATTGAAAATGTATCAATTCTTGTTCTCCAACAAGCCTTTCAAAAATGATGCATGTTTAGATTTTTCCCAAATTAAAAATTGTAAATGTAGTCATTTCACAAAAATCGAGTTTTTGTAGGTCTCTAAGAGCTGGGCGCAGCTAGTCTGTGGTTCAGATTTGAGAAGTATCTGTCCACATTTTGTACGTGTCAGCCTCAGTGGTTTACTGAAGTACAATTCATGAATGCAAAGCGCTTTAAGACTGTACGTGCATGAACTTTGTATTTCATTACTCAAGCATAGACATAGAAAATAGACTTCCCTACTACTTACTGAGTTCTAACATTATTGAGGATCATAGGCCAATATAATAATGGAAATCTTATGTCAGCTTTTCAGAAATTCAAACCTATCTGGATAATTAATTGTTTTTCTTTGAAAAAACTGTATTTGTAACAGTCAAGTAACCCGTTTTCTTGCTGGACCAGTTAAAATTTATCTAAATAAGTTTGTGTAGACAATTTTCCAATTAAAATTGATCAGGATTCAATACATAAAAGAAACAAGCACACACAAAATCACATGCAATGTAAAGAAGTGTAATCAAATTTTAAGTAGAAATTGGAATGATACATTAAAAATGTAAAGTTCTATCACCTTACCACCAATATGGACATACTGTTATGAATATTTTAACTTATTTTCATGCTGGGGGAAAAAAAAAAACATCAAAAACCTTTGTCGAACTACAATAGCAAACAGCTATAAATCAGGAAAGATAGCCAGATAAATTGGAATTTAAGTAAACAAAGCTGGAAGTTCCACAAGTTTTAAATCTTAGCTTACCATTATCAAATACATAGTCTGCAAAAAAAATGTACTGAATTTCACATCTTTAGCTTAATAAACAAAAGTTAATATGTTGTGCTCATTAGGTTATGAACATTAAATATGAATATGCCATAAAGTATTTAATAATTAGGAAAGTCCAAAATTAATAAAGTCCACCATTTCTGGTGTACCTTGCATCTCTGCACTTCATGTGACCATGTATGTACCATTATTAAAAACATTAAAAAAAAATACAAAATAGCTTGTAAACACATAAATGCCCTCAACAATCATATTTGACAATATGCAATCTTTTGGGAAGCATAAGCTCAAGACACCAAGCTGGCTAATGTCGATACCCCAACAAAACTTAAGATTTCTTAAAACATGCAACCTTGAGGTGGTGAATAATCCATGTATTTGCCTATGACTTGGATGTGTTAACAGGACGTTTAATGGAAACTTGCACTCTCTCTCTCTCTCTTCATATATTCAGATAGTGAGACAATTGATTGAATGGTCTCCTTCTGTGCTGCGATTTTGTACAATTCAGGGATGTTGCAGCCAAGCATCTACTATTACACGGCCCTCTTTGAAATGGGGCATAAACAGAGTCTGGGCAATGATGCTTTGCTCACTGCACTTGTAGAGTGCTCAGATCAATAAACCCATTGCAGTAACACATCTCCTGCCTATGCCTTATTTTCACTCATTTATCTCACCATTAGATAATTCTGAAGCTATGAGCATCCAAGTCATTTGTTAATTTTCCATAGGGATTCAATCAATGCTCACTGGACTAATAATGAGGCAGGGGATGGAAGAGATGTCTACAGGGCACGAGAAAGAAACACACACAGTGCCCTCCATATTGTTTGGGACAAAGACCCATCATTTATTTATTTACCTCTGTACTCCACAATTTGAGATTTGTAATAGAAAAAAAAAATCACATGTGGTTAAAGTGCACTGTGTCAGATTTTATTAAAGGGTATTTTTATGCATTTTGGTTTCACCATGTAGAAATTACAGCTGTGTTTATACATAGTCCCCTCATTTCAGGGCACCATAATGTTTGGGACACATGGATTAACAAGTGTTTGTAATTGCTCAGGTGTGTTTAAATGCTTCCTTAATGCCTCCTTTTACAGAGCTCTCGGCACCCAGTCTTTCCATCACCTTTGGAAACTTTTATTGCTGTTTATCAACACGAGTACCAAAGTTGTGCCAATGAAAGTCAAATAAGCCAATATGAGACTGAGAAACAAGAATAAAACTGGTAAGAAACATCAGCCAAACCTTAGGCTTACCAAAATCAACTGTTTGGAACATCATTACGAAGAAAGAGAGCACTGGTGAGCTTACTAATCACAAAGAGACTGGCAGGCCAAGGAAGACCTACACAGCTGATGACAGAAGAATTATCTCTATAATAAAGAAAAATCCCCAACCACCTGTCCGACAAATCAGAAACACTTTGCAGGAGTCAGGTGTGGATTTTTCAATGACCACTGTCCGCAGAAGACTTCATGAACAGATATACAGAGGCTACACATTGATGCAAACCACCGGTTAGCCGCAAAAAGATGCAAACCACTGGTTAACCGCAAAAATAGGATGGCCAGGTTACAGTTTGCCAAGAAGTAATTAAAAGAGCAACCACAGTTTGGAAAAAAGGTCATGTGGGCAGATAAGACGAAGATTAACTTATATCAGAGCGATGGCAAGAGCAAAGTATGGAGGCGAGAAGGAACTGCCCAAGATCCAAAGTATCACCTCATCTGTGAAACACGGTGGTGGGCGTGTTATGGCCTAGGCATGTATGGCTGCTGAAGGTACTGGCTTACTTATCTTCATTATTGATACATCTGCTGTTGGTAGAAGCATAATGAATTCTGAAGTGTATAGACGCATCCTATCTGCTGAAGTTCAACCAAATGCCTCAAAACTCATTGGCCGGCAGTTCATTCTAAGCAAGGCAGTGATCCCAAACATACTGCTAAAGAGTTTTCAAAGCTAAAAAATGGTAAATTCTTGAGTGGCCAAGTCAATCACCCAATCTGAACCCAATTGAGCATCCCTTTTATATATGCTGAAGAGAAAACCGAAAGGGACTAGCCCCCAAAACAAGCATAAGCTAAAGATGGCTGCAATACAGGCCTGGCAGAGCATCACCAGAAAAACACATCCAGCAACCGGTGATGCCCATGAATCGCAGACTTCAAGCAGTCATTGCATGCAAAGGACATGCAACAAAATACTAAACATGACTACTTTTATTTAGATGATATTGCTGTGTCCCAAACATTCTGGTGCCCTGAAATGGGAGGACTATATATAAACACTGCTGTAATTTCTACATGATGAAACTAAAATGTACAAAAATACCCTTTATTAAAATCTGCCAATGTGCTTCATAACCACGAGTGATTTTTTCTAATTACAAATCTCAAATTGTGGAGTACAGAGGCAAAATAAATAAATGATGGGTCTTTATCCCAAACATTATGGAGGGCACTGTATGCTCTCTTTACCAGCTGACAACAGAAAAGCAAAGAGGTAGAAAACCTGTAAAATAAATGCACATTCTAAATTGTGATTTCAGTATTTTTAAGAAATGCAAGTGGAGAAACTGTTCGGCTGCTGTTATTATGAAACGGGTCCACTACCAATTTTCTGGCACACTTGGTTCCAGAGCCTAGCTGTGTTATCCGTATTACTGGACCAACAGAGGTCATGGCCTTGGTGGCGCCAAGATACCGGCCCATAAAGTCGGCCATGGATGTCAGCTGTGGGAACGGTTCTGGCCAGGCCGGAGTTCCAGAGCACTGGCTGCTGGCAGCAAATTCCAACTGTTGATCTGCCGCATAAGTCTGCTTTGGGAATGGATCTGCCGGTGTCAGCCAGGCTAGGGTTCCAGAGGGGGAACCGCAGGGGGAAAAAATTTGACCCGCCGATTTGTGTGAAAGCCCCAATGAGGTTGAGATCAGCTGCTTCATCAGGCCCAGGCGCCACATTTTCGGGGGAACTTTGGATTAAGGGGGGGGGGGGGGGAAACCACCATTTGCCGGAAAATTGGGGGGGGACCTGTAATTGGTAAATCGGGGGGGAGATATATACAGTACTGACTCTGAAGAATTTTTACAATAACCTTTAACAAAAAGTTTGGAAAAATTAATATTTGAACTAGTTTGAATATTTATTTATAAAATTGTATTTCCAAACAAACCCAACTTTAATATCCTGGTTAAGACAATTACATGCATAAATTTAACAAAAAAAAACATTTGAAAGACCGTAAAGTTTTGATAATTTAACCCTCTGCACTAAACTAGTACATATCAAGCCAGTACTAATATTAAGCTACATATAGAAATGCTGTCCCTATGTGTGTCATGCCAGCAGTGAAACACATGCAAAATTCAAAGATTAAAAAGGCATCCTAGTTTCAAGACTTTCCTGTTAAAAAAAACACTAAATGACCAAGGCACCAATTTAGGGATTTATAAGAATGGATGCAATATTAAATGGCACAGCAGACAGATGTTATAACACAAGAGGAATTGTTAAACAATGTAATTGCCAAAGAATGAAATGGATATCTCTGTTTAGAGAAAAATGTAACCTTACCTATTATCTGGGCACCTTATGTTAATTAGATGATCAGGCAGATATCATACAACACATATGCCCCCCCCCCCCACACCCACAAATTCACCAATTTGGCATTTTTCCTCTATATTCAGTTTGAACAAATTAGACAAGTTTTCCTTTTCCTTCCCTTACAAATTCAACAGGCCTGACATTGTTTAATAAGGGAGAAATGGAAACAGGGGATGATGGAGGGAAGAAGACGTATTTATTTCTGAGGATTTTTGTCCAGATGTACTGGCATATCTGGTTACTGTGATAGAGCCCTCATTTCTTGTTTTAAAGCAATGAAGCTCAATAGGCTTTACTACTTTAAACCAGCTAATGCAGAGATTGTTGTCATTTTACCACATACACCTACTCCACAATCACCTCTGCCTCACGGTCTGGTGTGGCCGAAGCTTCGGGTTGTGGCTGAGACACTTGGTTGCTGGCTTTCTCCAGGAAATATGCAAAAGGATTCTCCTGATTACTTTCCATTGCCTGATAGACGAGAAAGAGGATTAATATCACAATGATGAACAGGAGGATTCGTAGCCACACTGGCACAAGACGTTGTACTGGTTTGTTCTCCTTTGTACCCGAATAGCTGCTTTTCTCCTTGTAGGTATTCCTCATCGAAGCCCGTGTGGCCAGATCATCAAAATTATACTGAATTGGCCGACCTGCTGCTCCTTTGATTGGTCGACGTCGTGTTGCACTGTACATAGAAATAAAAGAATAGTTAGCTTCATTGCAGGATTTCTTTCCAGCATTCTTCCCATGATAGCATGTATCACACCCCCCCCATCCCCCCCATCCAACTAATAGGTATTTTGGATAATTATGCCGAACAAGGACACATTTCTAACCTGATTCCTGATGGAGTGCTCATTTCATTTGGAAACATCGGAGTCAATACATCCACTGTTTCATTTACCTGAAATAAATGTAAAAAAAAAAGATATTTATGCATTTTAATGCTTGTATTTCACTTGAACACTTGGATTTCAGTCTGAAGTCTAGGGTCTCGACCCAAAACATCATCTATTCCTCCAGATGCTGCCTGACCCGCCGAGTTACTCCAGCTTTTTGTGACAGCCTTTGGTTTAAACCAAGATCTGCATTTCATCCGAACTTACTTGGATACAACAGTCTGTGTTGCAACAGCAAATAACAATCCAATCCACTATATATTCAGTTTTATTTTTATATCGGCAAACCAGATATAACATTTTACACCTAATGAATGCATGTAAGGATTCTATTTATAAATGTTTCTCCTCCAAAGGAATGTATAATTTAGCATATTTAATTATTATTATTTTTAGTTAATTTAAAATGGTCCTTTCTGGAAACTCTTAATTTGAAAGGGTGAACAGTTTGAAAAAATTATTTTCCAGATTTCTCGGCTAAGCCTTATTATATTGGAATTCTGCAATTGCTCTATTAACAGAGAGACAATAAAGTGCTCATTCTAACTTGGGAATATTTCAAGGGGCCGTTATAAAGAGGATGGTAATAACAAGGGTTTACTATTTGGATAATATCACTTGTTAGATATTCTGCAAAGTCCTCAACCAGTTGGGCATTACGGGGCCGATAAAGAAGAGGGCCATTCAATCCACAAGTGAAGCCGCAGAGAAAGCCACTAGATGGCTTTAGATTAAGAGGGCTGAACTGAGGGTGTTTGCTGCTGGGACGCAAGCCAGGGCTTGATCAACCCCGGCTGGGTCGGCTGGGCGAGGGTGTCTGATGTTATGAGTCCCGAAACACACGATGACCCCAGGCCACATCACTGAGGATGGAATAATCTCCACCCATCTATAGTTACCCAACCAGATGCAACTAAATTTAAAATAGCTCTTTCTTCCCAATAACCCTTTCTGGCTTAAGCCCTCCCTTCTCCACCTCCAGTTTAAATTCCATTTGGAATATTTTGGAGGACCAAGAAACCAAGAACCAAGATGCGTCCCAGCGCATCTAGAAGATGCATCTTTCACACAGAAAATAAAGGCAATTTCACCACACAATATCTCTGTCAACTGGTATAAAATATAAATTAAATAGCCATCAGCATCAAATGTTGTCATTTATAAAGTTAGTAATTAAATGTACAGTTAATTTCATAAATCGGAAGTGAGTTCTTTCAAAGATGTATAATGCAAACAGAATGTGGGAAAGCTTAACATTCACTCCGATGTGGATTGATGAGGAATGAGCTATTTATAGGTTATCATTCACTTGCCCTCTGGAAACCGAATAGCCAAGGACTTTCTTTGCTTGCTAATGCAAAAGCCATTGCATATACTAGTACCCAACAGTCATTTCTAGCGTATTAAACCAATATTTTGCATGTAGATTCACATTTCATCTTAAACATTGCCATGAAATGGCATAAACCCTGGCTATATGCAAAAATGTAGTTATTATGGTGGATAGAATGTATTAATTGAATAGAAAAATAAAACAAGTCAGAAGCATTGCCCAGCAATGTGGAACTGCAGGAGCATTTCTGAATTTATTACTTTCTCTTTATATTTTGCCATATTTCTCAATATTAATTCTCAAGGACACAGATTTCTCAATCTAAATCCTTTAAGGGAATTGTCAGCATGAGTGATTCTGGCATTGTTTTTTGCCCAATACGACTTCTTGCCCTTGATTCATCTGAATGACTTATAATCCTTACTTGTTTTCGACTTTATAAACAGGTTGGTCTCCAGATTTATCCCTTCACTCCATATCCTTTGATTGTAATCATGATTATTCCAGAACTTAAGGCTTTTGAAAATATGTAACATTTTAAATAATGAGAAAAATAATCAGGGAGGAAAATAATAAGTTTGCCTTTCATAGTTTGCAAACAAAAAGTACTTATTTTCCTCTGCTTCCATTCACATATTTTCTTCAGAGAAGTGATCAGTTTTGGAAATTGACAGACGTGAAAGGCATCAAATTGTGAGCCGAACACATCCTAGATAATTGAACTACATGCACAATTACCTGCATTTGTCTTGATTTGCTTGTACTACTTGCATCTGTGATGGTGATTTTCGATGTACTGTGTCTTTGATATGACGAATCTGAAGAGAGATGCATAGATAACTAAATCTAAAACACAAAGTCTTAAAAAACTGGATTGGAGATATACAACTAGAAATGTATTCATATCGGCATCAAGTGTACCATTCTAAGAAACATTGAAATTCAGAATCTGTACCATGCTCTCATTGCGCTACAACCATCGGGAAAAAGGTCAAGGAATCTGAGAAACACGACCTCCATTTTTTCCCCAGTAACCATCAAGCTCTTGAGCACTGCACAACTATCTCAGTAACTCTGATCTACTATGAACTTTGTTTTGGTTACGCTATGAATTTACACTATTATGGTCTAGTTAGCTAGTAATACTGATGATCAATTTATTGTTTTACTGATTATTTTATACTTGTGCGTGTTATTGCATTAATCAGCCCACAAAGCTGCAGCAACAATTTGAATGTTCCGTTGCCAATACAGACGACAACTAAATTCTCTTGCTGCCTAAAACGTAATTTCTGATGTAATGTCTTGGAAATCACAAGTAAACAAGGCTGCATTTTGAAATCAAAGCTCAAGGTTTCCTACCACTCTGGCCATTCCCTTTTCTCTTTTACCTTCCGAGTGAACCCACAGGAGCTTGAAAGCTCGAGCATCCAGACTTAATATTTAACTTCTTCCCTACTGGTGTTAGACTTTTGATCCAATTACCTCTTTCACACCCCGTTCCTAGAGGTGCTGCCACATAGGCTTCACTCTACCTCATACGCCATTCTATTGTTGCACCTTATTTTTTTAATATACTATAGTTTAGCTTAGTTTATTGTCACGTGTATCGAGGTACTGTGAAAAACTTTTGTTGCATACTAACCAGTCAGTGGAAAGATAGCACGATTATAATCGAGCCATCCGGTGTGCTCCAGGGGTCGGCAACCTTGTTCTGCATAGGGGCCAGGACGCATGTATGTCAGCGGAGGGCGGGCCACATCTATCACGTGTACACATGGATCCTACTCCCATCCCGCCCCGGATGGCAGGCATCAAAATACATGTTCACAGAAGGTAGACAAAAATGCTGGAGAAACTCAGCCGGTGAGGCAGCATCATGCAATCCTTGCATGTTTTACCCGCTGAGTTTCTCCAGCATTTTTGCCTACCGTGGATCTTTCCCGCATCTGCAGTTCTTTCTTAAACGTGTTCAGAGAAGGTGCACGGCCGTGCCGGTGGCTTTGCGCAGGATGCGGTACAGCCAGAGCTCAGCACTCAGCGGGCCGGATGATTACGGGAAAAAAAGATTCTGCCTGCAGGCCGGATGATTTCGGGTTACGGGCAGCATGATTGGGGGGGGGGGGGGGGGGGGGGGGTGGGGGGCGCAGGTTGCCGACCCCTGGTGTAGACGATCAAGGGAATAATGTGAATAATGTTTAATGCAAGATAAAGCCCAGTAAAGTCAGATCAAAGATAGGCTGAGGGTTTCCAATGAAGTAGATAGTAGCTCAGGACTGCTCTCTAGTTGTTGGTAGGATGGTTCAGTTGGTTGATTACAGCTGGGAAGAAACTGTCCCTGAATCCGCAGGTGCGCGTAATTTGATTTATTATTACAGGATGTATACTACTTATTTTAAGCTTCAATGCACCCTGGTGTACATTATAATAAATAATCTGATTCCGAATCCAAGAATTATGGGAATTGGAGGTCATGGTTTTCAGGTTCCTGTACCTTTTTCCCCTGACAATCACAGCACGATGAGAGCATGGTAATGATTCTGAATTTCAATCTTTATTTTTAGAATGGTATAGCTAATGGACAAAGTGAAATAATTTAAGGTATTACTTTGGCTTATCAGAGGAGTTAACTCGCATTTCAAATAAGTTAAATGGCTTCAATAAAATAATGAAAGTTGTACTTCAGAAGAGGTAGGGAATATTTACATGCCAAGATCCCAGCCTATGGTCAAGCTGATCAGAAAGATGACATGAAGCAAGCACATAGAAGTTGGGAATATTAGGAGGTATTGATATCAAATGCATCTTGATTGCGAATTACCTAAATTACTCAAAGCAATACAAAAATGAATCACAATGTAAAAGAGCATTATTTAGAGATCAAAATTTCACAAATTAAACAAAAGTGGTTACAAATCACTGGTATTAATCAAAATTAGGATCTCAATTTGCAGTGTCCAACATAAGGAATAACAACAAAGTGATGAAATTCATATTCTCTTAAATTCAAAGCTTGGACCAAAATGCTTGTCCATTTGTAGTTCTCGATATCCAACAGCAATAAACATCAATTATTTGCTGTTCTGGCACTCTCCATGCCTGTTTTTTTCCCGTTATGGTCTGTGCAAAGCAAAGAGTCAAAAAGATGCAGCTCAACACACAGAATAGTGCATTTTATTTTCTTCTTATAAATCATTTTAGGGGTTGTGTGTGTTGAAATGTGAACTTCAAGGTACTGACACCCACTATCAAATGGATCTATAGGAGGCGCTACCTCAAAAAGGCAGTCAGCATCAAAGACCCATACTACCTTTGCCACATCTTCAATTTACTCCAACCATCGGCAGGTACAAGCCAAGTACAAGTACAAGCCAAGTACACGAGTCTGAAATTAGTGATCACCAGTTTCAATAACAACTTCTTACCAACAACCATCTCATTACATAGCACTAACCTCAGCTATAAACTGTGGGCTCTCTTTGGTTGCACTAAGTACTTTAGGTGTTTTTGCACTCGCATTGGGGTTATTCATTTATTGATTTTTTGCTTATTATAAATTATCTACGTGTGTTATGTTTTATAGGTCTGTTATGCTGCTGCAAGTAGGAATGTCGTGTAAGAATGTTTGGTTGTTGGTGCAGATGGCAATTAAACATTCTCGAATTGACTCATGACTCTTGAAATATATCGTGCTGGGCAGTATTCTCCTTGTACCCCACTCAATTGTTTACTGTAATCTACATTTTTTTTTTAAATTTGGGGATAACCCGATTAAAAAATAAATAGTTGGGCTTAAATTGACAAAGAAGTTGAGGCAACAAAATACTTTGAGCTTATCTCAACAAAATACTTAACTGCAGCTTACCAATTTTACTGTGCGTGGAGCCCTCAGGTGGAAAATCTGCAAGAGAGAATTATAATTCTGTATAACATTCAATTTTGGAAACAAAAATCAAACTTTTAGCAATCCGAGACATGTCAACAAATATTTTTGAATTGATACCAGGAATTTGGACAGATACAAATATTTTATCAATTTAAGAAGTGATCAAAATCATAGACTATTTGGGAGCAAGACTCATTTATACAACATGTTATACATTTGTACAACATATTAACATGACATAATCTCTAATTTATGCAGCCACACCCTACAAAAGTATACTATTTGGCATTTTATAAACATTTAATAGCTTGAATTTGAAATGGCAAGCAAGAAATTGAAAGGTTTAAAAGTCTACTTTTTATTTATTAAAATTTCTACATACTTTACACTAGCTTACCCTCAGAATATTGCTATGTTTTTGTTAATTACATTTTGGCAGCAACTGATGATGCATTCGATCAATTGATGTGCACTGGCAGTTTCTATCATTAGGCTGCATAAAGATTAACTGGTACATCCAATTTATCTACCGTTCTTTTTCTTAACTGATACAAGTTCAATTATACTTTACACTCAATGTTACTCTACATAACATCATCCTACTAGCGAGGAATCCATTGCAAAATATTAGGCAATGGGATACGATATCAATAGTAATATAATGCTAATTCATAAAAGGTGAGTTTACTTTCGCAGGTAGAATACAAATAAAGTAAACCTGACTATAATGTGGGTAGAACATGTGGCGACTGCAGTCGCCCAAGTGGGACTACGTCGCCTAAACAGAACTACGAATCTTATGGAATATATTTTTTTCTGGTAATTCCGGCATTCAATCGCTATACCCAAATGTTATTGGGAAGATGGTGGCACAGCAGGCCCACAATACGTATGCAGTCTTCAAGCAACTTTAATGTAGAATATTCGCGATTTAAATCACCTTCTCTAATCCACACAAAAAATACTAAAAAATTCGATATTGGTCCTGGTTCATCGACAGGATTCTAGTCCAAGTCTGAATATTGTGGGTTCAAGCCACATACCAGAAAGTAAGCAGACACCTTTGGGTATTATAGAGGGATCACCGCACAGGCAATTTTTTTTTTCACTTTGACCTCCAAGGAAACAGAACACATTCAGCATGGCAGCAACAATTTGCTAATTGTCTTTTTAAATAGAAGTCCACATTGCATTAAAAATCTGTTAAAACATAACAAGGTGCAACTTCACGAGGAATGAATTATTAATTATTAATTTGCAGACCACCATAGTGCAACAAATACCAATTTAACTTGAACGTCGGCGTTATGCTTTGGCAGGACATTGCCACCAAAAGGAGGAAAGACAAAAGCAGATTTCTTAAAAATAAAGAAAAGGCTTAACCTCATCTCCACAGATTTTCTCTCCTCTAAATGTCTCAACTGAAAGGAGTCAAATTAGAAACATGTACTGGCGTTTCCATTTAGTATGATACCTAATCTGCTGTGCAATGCTATCTTTTCTGCATTTTTATCTTTACATCCCAATCCCTAACAGGATATCAAAATGAAATATATAACCATAAAGTGGGAGGAACACAGCAAGCCAGCAGGATGGTATGCATCCAGGGCAAGTGTAAAACAGCATTTCAATTTAACGACATTCAATCATATATTTTTTTAAAAGGTTAACTCGTACATCCATCCAAAGATGCTTTATGACCTGTTGGATAATGTAAACAGGAAACACAAAAACAAATGACTTTACCTTCTTCCTCTTCACTATCTGAGTATTGTTCAACATCGCCGGTTCCGTTTTGCTTGGGTGGAGGCACAGCTGGACCCTGCCCCATCAGCTTCAGGAGCTTCTTTTCATAAACTGATCTGGTAGTGGCTACATGGAGTTAGAAAAGACAGCAAACACAAATAAAGGGGGGGAAGAATGACCAGCTACATCTCAATGATTTCTGATGCCTTTTAGGGCAAAACTTCAATTATTAATGTGGAACAATAGGAAATTAATAAAAGACCACGGTAATGCAAGGAAAAAAGACATGCATAATAAATTAAACTGCATGATACAAAACTAATCATCATCTGAACTTGTCATCTGCCTGTAGTGTAACAATTCAATAGGTATAAACATTTATTAACTTTTAGTTCTATTCGGTTTTCAAATATTTTTTGAGAAATGGAGAAATAACAATTTGCCTTAATAGCATTTCCAATTTAGTAAAACAGCCTAAAAGTGTGCCACAAAGATGGAATCAGACAAAACTTGACGCAAATGAAAAGGAAAGAAATATTTAAATAATTGACCAAACAAGGTCAAACAGACTTCAAGCAGAGGCACAGGGAATCGAAGATGCTGGAATCTTGTGCAAAACACAAAATGCAGGAGGAACTCAGCAGGTCAGGTAGCATCTGCAAAGGAAGGAACGGACGGATGTTTTTTCTGGATGGGACTCTTCAGTCGGAAGGGTCCCGACCTGAAACATTGTCAGTCCATTCTGGTCACAGTTGCTGCCTGACCAGCGGAGTTCCTCCCGCACACTTAGACTTTAAACAGAACTTCAAATGTGAAGTGATTGGTTGGGAGGAGTGCGGTGGTGGCGGAAAAGTAGTGCATAGCGTGGGTTCCATACAGTTAAAGGAATGGTTGACAATGGTAAAATTACAAAACTAGAAAGATATTAATAATTTGATCAACAAAGAGTTTGCTGTAGACCTACCCACAATTGGACCAGGTGTAACTCCATGCTTCATGAGTTGCTCTTTCAACTCTTCATCGTTCAACTGTGAGACATTCATATTTGTATAATTATCTTTGGTCTCTGTCAGTCTGGGCAGCTCCTGAGTTGAAATTTGTAAAAAGTGGTAAGTTTCTTATTACTTACACCAAATTATTTATTTTAGTCTTCAAAATAATCCAGATCAAAAACTGCTTTCCAAAATAAACATTGATTTGAGATGTCAGCAATCTTGCATATAATGTTTTTAATGTTATTTAATTCAGCAGCATAATCACCTTGTTTAACATGACCATTTATAATGACCACTGTTGCAAACAAGTTAGACAAAAAACACACACATCTGCATTTATTCATACAATTTATAAATAGGACCAGTCCAAAATTGTTAAAATTCAGTCTCAGGCTTGAAATTTATTTAGTCAGAAAATTTATTCCATAAAATAATTCAATAACTGTACACCATATTAAAATAATGTTTCACCAAAATATTAATTGATGCTGGGCAGCAGTTTAACTTTTGATAAAATTGTACCAAAAATTTAATTTAGCCATATTATTTAGTATGCATTATGCTATTGTAATTTGCCATTTCCATAAAATGGGCAATTTAGAAAAAAAAATTGGTGCATCATATGAGGTTAGAATTTTGTAGTGTTGAAGTCCACGGTTGGGAGAGATTGAAAACTTCTCAAGCAGTTGATGAGAACATTTCAGAATATATTGCATTCTTTATGGACAGAACAGCCCACATACTATACTTAAAAATACAAGGAAAACCTGTAGAGAAAAGGAATACATAAAATGCATTAAAAATATAAAAAAATAATTTCTGGTGATAGTGCAAGGTATAAAATTGGAAAGTAAGTAAAATAGAAAGGAAAACTGTATTGCACTGGGTCTTCAAAATCGTCAAATTCACCGGAAGAACAAGCAAGCCAACATCGATGTCTTTTGCTCAGCCCATATCATCTCTAAGGACTATTTTCTAACAGTGCACATTTAGCACAGCCTATTTTTCTGTGTGTTGTCTTTGTCTATGTGCCTATGATGCTGCTGCAAGCAAGATTGTCATTGTAGCTACCTGTTCCGCACTCTGCTTGACCAGATGAGAATAAGCTTAACTTGACTTCTACGAGGCCCTAGTTACACCTGGTCAAGTATAGTAGGCAAGCAGAATTGTTTGCAAGCCCAGCACCAGCCCATCTATTCTGAGCTCTGTCATGGTAAGAGTGGCCAAAGGCACAAAGTGCAACATCTTCACCGATTCGATGGGAATTCCTGGCTCACGATCAGCCATCTACCGTACCTGTAGAAGAGTCTGCAGTTTCCATGTTGGCTACATTAATCACTGCAGAGCCCATAAAATTGGACTGGAAGTATATCACCCTTCAGACTAAAGGACTGCTTATGGACGACAGATAGCACAATGGGCTAAGAGTTCAGGCTGGCGACCAGAAGGTAGCCGGTTCGAATCCCGCTTGGAGTGCATACTGTCGTTGTGTCCTTGGGCAAGACACTTCACCACCTTTGCCTGTAATGGAAGTTACGGCGGCAGGCACACCGCGACGCCCTGTTCAGACTAAAGGGAGACTGCTTATGAAGACTCACACACATACGGCATTTATGTCCACAGACATTGATATGTCTGCAAAGCCAGCAGAATTTGACTTGTACCAAACTGTAATTAAACACTCAGGTATGCATAATTATCATTTAAGAGATGGTTACTAAAATAACTATGCACCCGATGGTTCTGATAAATTGACATTGACTTATGAGATGAAACTTCAGTTAGTCATGTTCCAAACGTTGGTATAGAGAAGCAAAAAAATTGTGGGAGTATAAAAGGAACAAAAACATTAAATTGTATAACAGTGAATTAATTATATTCAACAGCTTAAACTCACAAGTAGTATATTTTCACTAGATCAATCTGATGTAAGGAACAAATACAGGGAGATAGAAATGAAATCAATAAATGAGATAAAAATCAGTATGCTCCTTCTTATGCTTGTAAAAAAAAAAAAAAAAAGGTGATCAACTTGAAGCATGCATTTCATTTGCAGATGTGCGATTGGCAGTTCTGCATCTAGTCTGAAGATTTATGTCATCATATTAAGGATGACATTTATGGCTTTAATGGCAAAGGCCTTTTGACAAGACCGAGGGCAGTCACGTTGGCGCAGCGGTAGAGTTGCTGCCTTACAGCGAATGCAGCGCCGGAGACCCGGGTTTAATCCCGACTACAGGTGCTGTCTGTACGGAGTTTGTACGTTCTCCCTGTGACCTGCGTGAGTTTTCTCTGAGATCTTCGGTTTCCTCCAACACTCCTAAGACGTCAAGGTTTGTAGGTTAATTGGCTTGGTAAATGTAAATATTGTCCCTAGTGGGTGTAGGATCATGGGGATCACTGGTTGGTGCAGACCCGGTTGGCCGAAGGGCCTGTTTCCGCGCTGTATCTCTAAACTAAACTAAACCGAGGAAAAAGCAACAGGTGAAAACAAAGAATGAAAGTGCTGATAGTTGCTGCAGAACAACCAAAAAGTACTTTGTATCATCTCCACTTGGAAGACTTATTTAAATGAGAAAACCATTGTTTAGGCTCTGCTCAACTAGTCTCTCAAAGGAACATAGACTGAAACCGTAAACATCAGGCACACCATGAGGCAGTTGGCCAATTAGCTGAGAGACTCCTCCCAAACGCTGAAAAAAACTTTCTTAGGTGTGGTGCCCATAACTATTCAACTCTCCAGCAGCAGTGCAACTGAAGCATACTCTTGCTATAACACACTTTTACTCTTTCATACAATAGGCTTATAAAGGCTAGGATTTTTGAGCTGACAATGACTTCTTATGAAGTACTTGCATCTCTAGATTTTTGGGATGCCATTACTCACAGCGGTAACATTTAGATACCGCTATTCGTTTTAGTCCAAGGTCAAGAATCAACTGACATTAGCCCACACCAAAATCCATTTTGCCAAATCTATTAATGTTGCTTTCACCCAAGAGTTGTGAATCTGTGGAATTCTCTGCTAATTCACTGGATGTATTCAAGAGAGAGTTAGATAATCAAGGGATATGGGAAGAAAGCAGGAACAGGGTACTGATTTTGGATGATCAGCCAATAGTGGTGCTGGCCTACTCCTGCACCTATTTTCTATGTTTCTAAAACATTTGTGGTCACATATGTATTAGGCTTTTACTAATCATTACAGGTTCTCCCTGATTAATTAAAAAAAAAAAAAAATCACTAAAATCTATCCTTATAGATTCCGGTAACTTTCCCATTGATTCCCCAGTGATCCTCTCTCCTCTTTCTTAAATAGTAAACATATGCAACTGTCCAAGCAGAAGGAACCATTACATTGAGAACGGAGGACACTTACTGGCCCTGGGTGCTTGTTATTCTTTAGTCATTTTTTTATTCAATATGTTAATATTCATATTAAATTTGCTTATGTTAAGTTTGACAAAAGGCAATGATTCAATATGTCTCCCAGGATACTACTTTCCTACATAATAAATATTGTTGCAAGGTAATCTTTCCATATTGATTTTGTAAATAAAAACAGTACAACACCACAGTTACGATGGAACATGAAAATGCACAGCATATGTACAGGCCTTTTGGCCTATTCTGTAAGCGCGGACCATCTGCCTGTGCCTGATCTCTATTCCCTGTTGAATAGATGCCCATATCCCTTTATTCCCTGAAATAGACACAAAATGTTGGAGTAACTCAACGGGTCAGGCAGCATCTCTGGAGAAAATGGATAGGTGACATTTTGGGTCACGATCCTTCTTCAGAGATGCTGCCAGACCCGTTGAGTTACTCCAGCATTTTGTGTCTATCCTTGGTATAAACCAGCAACTGCAGTTCATTTAGAATACATTCCCTCTGTTTCCTGCCCGTCAAAAAATAATTCTAAAAGGTTGGTATCATATCTGCTTTTAACACCTTACCAGCGGTGCATTCCCGGCACCAAGCATGATGTTAAAAACAAACTTTCCTCTCAAACCTCCTTTAAACTTCCTCCCCTCTCACCATAAACACATGCCCTCCAGTATTTGACATTTCCACCTTGGTGAAAAAAAAAATTATGCCCTCATAACTTTGTACCTTAAATTGCCCTGCAGCCACTGACGCTTCAGATAAAGCAAACCAGGTTTCTCCAATCTCTCCTTACAGTTAATACACTCCAATGCACGCAATATCCGGGTAAACTTCTGCACCCTTTCCTAAGACTCTACAGCTTTCATTTTGTGTGATAACCAGAAATGGACACAACACTTGAAAAGCAGCCTAAAGTTTCTCTCCACAACTACCATGACTTCCTGACTTTTATACTCGGTCCCGACTGATGAAGGCAAATAAAGCCAAATAAAGCCAACTGTTACCCAATAAAGAAATCACATTGTCTCTTGTCATTCATTTTAAAGTAATTATGGTCTGCTTTTGAATTACTTGCTAGTTACTTTTTATTTTCACAGCTTTTATAACTTGGTTCAACAGTTAATTCTAGTGGACAGCACCATCCGCCCTATTTCACTCTCGCCCCACCCCGCAAGAAAAACTGTACAGTTAATTTTTGCATGGTTTCAAAATGCAAGCAATAGATTTTTTTTAATGCAATGCTGACTTCATTTAATTTAATAGTGAAAATGATGGCATCATGTTGCAAAATGTTTGAATCATGAAAGTTTGTTTATTTTGCTGGAATGGAAGGTTAATCAGTTTGGATTCAGCATTGCATTGTTTGGAATTACATGGATAAGCTCAAAAGACAAAAATGGCTGTGATTGAGACATTTTTGTAGTGATCATAAAAAGCGAATCATATTATACTTGACACCGCAGCTTGCTGCTGATACTAGATGTTCAATGGGTAATCTTCTTTCTCTGAATGACATATTGCATCCTGAAGGCCCAACAACAGAAAAGGTTTATTTAGTTGAGTTTTAAGCTGTCTAGAATACAGATCAATGGATACCCAAAATCCCAAACCTTTCATTTCTGAGAGATTTCTGTTTACTGCAGTCTTATTCCACGATGCGAGTAAACAAAGAAAAGGTGCAAACAACAATGCAGAGTGGGCAGGAGGAGAAAAGGAGGAAGCAAACAAAGTTGAGGACAGAACAGAAGATGGCAGGAGGGGGGAAAAAAAGACTCACCAATGACTTAAGAATGTTACCATCAAGAGTATTCATCATATCGCCCAACTAAATCCATACAATGTGTATCCTTCCCCCCCCTTCTCTATCCATTTAATTTATGGTAGAATACAGTTTTATTGGTACTGAGGTTCCAATATTTGGTAATTTGGCTGAAAGTGTTGAAAATTAGTAAACATGGTTAAATCTAATTCTGTTACAACTCTACATACTTGCATCATAATTTAGTAACTCTGGAACAGTCCACAATTGAGAAACAACTAACTAATTTGCTACAGGCTGGTTTGAACCAAAGATCTTGTGGAACGCAGAACGCTAAAACTTTGCCCTAACAATCTACATTCCTAATCAAATTTAAAACGTTAAAGGCCAAAAAATGATCAACCCTTTCTAAAGACTTTTTCCTAGTGGAGATCTGAGCATTAGATTACCAGAATTCCTCTGACAACACAGATGGCAATTGAAAGCTGTAGCACAGCCTTAAAGATTATAAGGAATGTACTGAATTCCTAATCCAAGACAAATTAGCCAATACCCCCAACTCTTAATTATTTCCAGCAGGTGTTACAAGTGCACAGGAGAGAAGCCAACATGTAAAAAAAAAGACAAAAAATATAAAAGATGGAAAGTTAGAGAGGTAAATGAAGACATCACCTACTGTATACATTAATAAATGTGGCAAAGATGGATTAAAATATTATAATTAGCTCATTCACCCACACTTATCACTCGAAAAAATACAAATAAATCAGACTATTCAGCCTATCATAATTTATCCAGCTAGGAATATATAAACTCGGTACTGGATTATTTATTTAAAAAGTCCATGTCTAGTCTACTCTTCTTGGGATGCATATTTCACACATTCATGACTTTGTTAAAAGAAATTCCCCATACAGGTGACTCGCCTGAGACGAGGAAGTGTGCAGAAAATGTTTTAAGTGTTTTGAGTTCCAATCTAGAGTGAGAGAGAACAGCAAATTATGGTCAGCACCGTAACTTTTAAAAGCAAAGTGGATAAAGGTAAAGTGCCAATTGTGAAAGTGACAAAAGACAAGGGCAAGCCAGAGTTGCAAGAGGCAAAAGTGAAACCAAGCCATTGGAGATGATTTAAAACTCAGCTCATTCAAACTGTATAATAGTGCAAATACTGTGCCAGCTTTTGAACAAGAACTGAAATCAGTTACATAGGAGTGAAATTAATAACACTGAAGACACTTTAAATTAATCTTGTGCCACATTAAGTTACAACTCAAACTTCTGTAATAATGTTGATACACCTCAAATTGACAATGTTTTTTTTGCCGTTCTGATTCACGTACTTATCTTTTACACTCTCTTCCCAAAATGTGGACTTGCAAGGCAGCAAACAAGTACAACCACAATATAGATGAAAGGATTCCAAGCAGCTTCATCAGTGATACTGGGTCAGAACATTGTAAGAACTGGGATACAAGTCAATGGTCAGTCAATGTATGTTAAGTTCTGGTCATCAGAGATTTACTGGGATGTTGCCTGCAATACGAGGGCTTCAAAATATATTTTCAATGGAATGTGTCAAATTGGGGCGGAGTTGTGAATTGAGGTTTATAAAATCATGAGGAACACAATAGACAACAAGTGCAGGAGTAGGCCATTCGGCCCTTCGAGCCAGCACCGCCCAATTCAATGTGATCATGGCTGATCATCCACAATCAGTACCCCGTTCCTGCCTTCTCCCCATATCCCTTGACTCCGCTATCTTTAAGAGCCCTATCAGGCTTTCTCTTGAAAGTATCCAGAGAACCGGCCCCCAACGCCCACTGAGGCAGAGAATTCCACAGAATCACAACGCTGTGTGAAAAAGTGTTTCCTCATCTCCGTTCTAAATGCCTTACCCCTTATTCTTAAACTGTGGCCCCTGGTTCTGGACTCCCTCAACATTGAGAAAATGTTTCCTGCCTCTAGCATGTCCAAACGCTTAATAATCTTATGTTTCAATAAGAATACCTCTCATCCTTCTAAATTCCAGAGCATACAAGCCCAGCCGCTTCATTCTCTCAACATATGACAGTCCCGCCATCCTGGGAATTAACTTTGTGAACCTACGCTGCACCCCCTCCATAGCAAGAATGTCCTTCCTCAAATTAGGGGACCAAAACTGCACACTATACTACAGGTGTTGTCTCACTAGGGCCATGAGCTCTTTGCTCCTATACTCAACTCCTCTTGTTTTGAAGGCCAACATGCTATTCGCTTTCTTCACTGCCTGCTTACTTTCATAGTAAGCTCACTTCCTCGCCTCAGGCGAGTCGCCTCTATGGGGAATATCTTTTAACATAGTCATGAATGTGTGAAATATGCATACCAAGAAAAGTAGACTAGGCATGAACTTTTTAAAGAAATAATCCAAATAAACAAGTAGGATAGACGGTCACAATCATTGCCAGTCTAATGTGTGAAGGGAGAAATTTAAAGGATCTGACACAAGGGAGAAATTTAAAGGATCTGATAGCTTTTTAACACTAAATGTCGTGGTTAAATGGAAGAGGTAGAGCCTCATATTATTACAATGTTTAAAAGACTTTGAACACTTATTTGATTAGGAAAGGACTAGAGGGATATGGAGAGGGTGGGTTAATGATGTTAGCATCGATAAGCATCACAGTCAGAAGGTGGCAAGTTGAGCCCGTTTCAGAGCTACGACGCTACATATGGCCTTTGGGTGACCATGCTTCCCATGGAAGTCACAGCTTAGCCCGAGAAAAAATACAGATGCCCCAGACAGCATGGTTAGCATTAACATTTTATGAGACAAGATCATTGACCTGCAACATTAATTCTATTTCTCTCTCTCTCTCACTCACACAACATATGCAGCCTGTCATATCTAGTTTAGTTCTAACTACTAGCAATCAAATGTGTTGTTTTACATTTTCAATTAAAAGTTAATTATTGGAAATTGGGAGGTCATTACGGGGTTTGATTATAAATTAATTAATTATTAATCAGATCATGTGGAAACAGGGAAGATAAAAAAAACCCCAAAAGCAGAACATGGTCAGATTTCATTATGTGTACATTCATAAACAGTCATACACACTCATTTTACAACGATTCATTGCATAAACTGCAGATCTTGGAAATCTGTTTTTTTTTTTTAAATCTAGTTGCAGAGAAACATTCTCTGGGTCAGACAGAAACGGAGATAACGTTAATTCTGCTCCTCTTTCCTGGCCTGCTGCTTGCTTCCAACATCTGTCTTTATAAAAACCACCATTGTTTTTTTGTTATTAACCTCAAAATACATAAGCTTGACCAAAGATCAACCCGCCTCCCAAAAAAAGCCACAAGATTCGTCATCAGCGTTCTGTACCTGTAGAAACTTAAAACTAACAATGATACGATTATTTGCGGGAAATTGCCGGTGTGTTGATGCCAAAAATAAAACAAAAAAATCCCCCACTCGAATCTGCTCCGCGTAGTAACCGCCATTTTGTAGCTTTAATGTCAATGAAGCTTTGTCAGTTCAGAGCATAACTTATTGCTCGGTTAATGCTTATAAATATCATGCACTATGTTACCCAACATGCATCCTCTCACCTTATTAAAAATAACCAACTTTGACAGTAGCGTTTATGAATTTGGATTGTGCGTAAAATTTGAAAACCCTGGTTGAATAGAAATGAACAGATTGCGCCGTTTTTGAACTGTGCAAAATGGATAGAAAATACACCAGAATACAAACAGAAAGAAGAAACGACGCACGACTAATAGCAAATACAGCCCCAAACCTCTTAAATAAAATCAATCCTGTAAAACACAACTACTTCAACACTGACAACTACCGTCACACTCAAAATACGGAAACATACAGACAAGCCATTTCCCCTAAACTCACGGTGATTTTAACTTCTGAAGAATCCTCCTCGTCGCTGGAAAAATCCGCCCTTAATTCTGAATTAATCTTAGAAGTAATGTGTTTTAAGTAGAGCTGAACGTAAACCTCTTTCTTCTGCTCCTTTCGCGGTAAAGGTACGTTATGCGCAATTAATTCACTCTTCAGTCTCCCTTTAGTTAAGTGATTCGGATCGCGACTTTCCCAAGTGTCTGACATATTCAGCACAGTGGTCAAATCGCACTTTTAATATTGAATTAAGGTTAAACACTAACCAAATAACAGCATTAATATCCCTCAGCACACGCATGTACGGAATACAACATGTACATAAAAGCAAGTTCAAGACCGATTGGACGCGTTTAAAACAGGAAACTCATTGGTTAAACTTATTAACCCCTTCGTAGCCAAGAAAATAAAAGTACAACATCGCATGGCATTTATAGGTGGACAGAAAATGCTGGAGTACTCAGCGGGACAAGCATGGCATTTATACCTTATTTTAAGCGAAACAATCATATTTTCCCCCAAAGCTCTCACCAACATGTATGCATGCGTCCAAAGACAAACTCTATTTAGGCTATGATAGTAGCATCGGAATGATATTTGTATTATAGTCTGCAGCAAAGATCCTTTGGTCTGCAGTATGTGCTGCAATTGGCAAGTCAAATTTCACTACACCAATTGGAGTATGTGATAATAAATGTCCTTTGTTTCCTTCGTAGTCTGGGTTATTTTTTTGGCCGCAGCTATGATCTCAGCATCTGGACAATATGAAACATGACAAGGAATGTGCAATCAAAAGCAGAACTGATCTAATTCCGTCAAACAGCATCTTTATAGCACACCTGCAATAAAAAATGTTCACATCCACAGAGCACATTAAAATGTGAGGTGCCAAATGCTGTTGCTTTTTTCAGGATTTAGGATAATTTGTTTCATTCCAGTTGTTTGCATAGTAAGGTGACTAAGGCTGCCAACTAGGAACCTCTGGCCCCTTCGGCAGATAATGCAAAAAGTGCATAACAAGATGTAAAATACTGCAGTTGCTGGATTACAAAAAAGACACAGAGTGGTGGAGTAACTCAGCGGGTCAAGCAGCATCTCTGGAGAACATGGATCAGTGAGGTTCTAGGTCAGATCCTTTCAGATTCTTCAGCGTCTGAAGAAGGATCCCGACCCAAGACGTCACCTATCCATGTTTTCCAGTTACTCCAACACTTTGTAAACATATAGGAAGTGGTGAGCTCTTTTTGCTAGACCTCAATGTGCTCAGGTATTCAAGGTTCTCTGTGTCATCTCAAGGGCTTCTTCTCTATTTAAAAAAAAACACACTTGGACTACGGATCTCTCATGAGGCAGTGAGGGTATAGTGTGTCTCTACACTACCCCATACCTCCCAACCCAGATGGCTTTAAGAACATCCATAAACCATTTTCCATGACAAACTTCAGAAAAGAGTTTCCTTGTATCAATGTCTGGCGTTGGTATGTGAACAAAGTGACCTGAACAGTATAGCAAACAGACAGAGTAATTAAATCAGCATCTGCAGTTCCTTGTGTAGGAAGGCACTGCAGCAGATGCTGGTTTAGACCGAAGATATAGACACAAATTTTGGAGCAACTCAGCAGGACAGGCAGCATCTCTGGAGAGAATGAATGGGTGATGTTTTGGGTTGACACCCTTCTTCAGACTGGTTAGGGATAGGGGAAATGAGAGATATAGACTATGATGGAGAGAGATGAAGAACAATGAATTTAAAAAAAATGCAAAAAGGTAACAGTGATAAAGGAAACAGCCCATGTTAGCTGTTTGTTGGGTGAAAACGAGAAGCTTGTGTGACTTGGGTGGGGGAGGGATAGGGAGAGGGAATGCCGGGGCTACCTGAAGTGAGAGAAATCAATATTCATATCACTGGGCCGTAAGCTGCCTTATCCCTAACCAGTCTGAAGAAGGGTCTCGACCCAAAACGTCACCCATTCCTTCTCTCCAGAGATGCTGCCTGTTCCACTGAGTTACTCCAGCTGTTTGTGTCTATCTACACTTCCTTCCTACACAGAGTATAATTAGGGCCCTGATACTTAAGATATTGCCCCAGGAGGGGACATCCTTTTAAGAATTGCCATTTTTTTTGGGATTTTGCAGATATGGTGTTAATAGCATTTTTCTAGTGCCTTGACGTGCCTACTCGAGGTTGACCGTCTCAGAAGGGGAGGGATCAGACTCAAGGTCTTGATCTTCAAACATCCTTTTTTGATTGGCCAACACTGTGGTGGCTCAAGGATGAAATGGTGAATTTCATCAAAATTCAACTTTACTGAGCAATGACTGGTATGGTATATGGTAACTAGTTCACATCATCCAGGATCTTGTTGTGACCCTCTATTGTCAAAAGGCAATGTTGTACAGTGGGGACATTGTATTGTGAGTGCAAGCACAAGGCTAGCTTTCATGTAGGCTTTAATGAAGGGGGTGCAGTCACTGTAGAAAACATGAGTTACTTATTTGCCATGGGAAAATTAAGGGCAGATGGTCCATCTTTCTCATATGCACCGAGTAGTAAATTAACATGTGCATGGTTACAAACTCAACTGTTCATTCAACAGAGTCAGTGGATTTTTGATAATCATCCGAGGACAGACAGTACCCAAGCTCAATGTATCATCTAAATTAATCTGAAGAAGGGTCTCGACCTGAAACGTCACCTATTCCTTCGCTCCATAGATGCAGCCTCACCCGCTGAGTTTCTCCAGCATTTTTGTCTACCTTCTATCATCTAAATGATGGCATCTAGCACAATACAGATGCCATCATTTACTTATGTCAGTTTGGAATTTAAGAGCAACAGCGTTACTTATTTCAGTTTGGATTTTAAGAGCAACACCGTTAATGCCACTAACAAGTTAAAACTGATCCCAAAACTTGCTTAGAATGTAGCAAAGAATAAACATTTGAAGTCTCATATGTAACTAGATTTCTGATTAACATCATCAAAAAGATTCCAATACTTCCCTTTCTCCTTCCACAAGTCTATCTAGGTTTTTTTCTTACTTTGTGTAGGAAGCAACTGCCGATGCTGGTTTACAGCAAAGATATAGTGCCCTCCATGATTTTGAAAAAGTTACTTTTATAACAATTAAACCAGGTTCGCTTCTTAATAAACAGACACCACACAAACGGTTTGGTAGATCAGTTCAAAACTTTACTTAACATCGGCCGATGGAAGGGAGCGAGGATTCCAGCTAAGTGACCAATGTAGACACTCAACTGTCCCCAGTCCTCTTCTCTGAACAACAGAAATTACATTGCCTTAAATAGGGTTTTTTCCCCTTAACACCTTCCACAGACATTAATCATGTCAGAGGTACAGGAAAAGGTTTCCACAGATTGCATCACATCAAAGGCCTTTTGTTTACATGGTACAAGATATACTAAAAACATTGACCATCTGCTTTATCATTTTATTTCCACTTTCCTGGTTTTTTTCTTTGTCACTTGGTCCCTCATAAACATAGTCCATCTGTTTTATTGCCTCTTGCTTCAAAGATGTGACCACCTATATCTCTCTTCCTCTATCACCTCCTCCCCCATAAACATTGGTCATTTGATTTCCACTTTCCTGGGTTTTTTTTCCTTTGTCACTTGGTCCCTCCTAAACATAGGCCATCTGTTTACAAAGATGTGACTGCCTATTCCTCGTCTTCCTTTATTGCCTCCTCCCCATAAACATTGGTCATTTGATCTCTACTTCAAAGATATCTTTAGCTCCTTCTCTCTGCCTGTCACTTGGAAGACAATGTTATAGGATTTATTATCTCCCACACCCCGCAACCTTAGACAAGCCTAATTTGACACTAAATGTAAACTGTAAGCTAGCCCTGAAACCTATTTTAATTTTTTCTTATTTTTGTAACTTTATTTGGCTTCATCAATTTTTGGGACAAAGACCCATAATTTATTTATTTGTTTCTGTACTCCACAATTTTAGATTTGCAATAGAAAAAAAAAAAATCACATGTGGTTAAAGTGCACATTGTCAGATTTTATCAAAGGGTATTTTTATACATTTGGTTTCACCATGCAGAAATTACAGCTTGGTCTATACATAGTCCTCCCCCCCCCATTTCAGGGCACCATAATGTTTGGGACACATGGCTTCACAGGTGTTGGCAATTATTTATGTGTGTTTAAATGCCTCCTTAATGCAGGTATAAGAGAGCTCTCAGCACCTAGTTTGGAAACTTTTATTGCTGTCCAACATGAGGCCCAAAGTTGGGCCAATGAAAGTCTAATAATCAATAGTCAATAGTCAATTTAATTGTCATTTGGACCCCTGGAGGTCCAAACGAAATGCCGTTTCTGCAGCCATACATTACACACAAATAGACCCCAGACACACCATAATTTACATTTTACATAAACATCCATCACATAGCTGTGATGGAAGGCCAAAAAAAACTTATCTCTCCACTGCACTCTCCCCCCCCCCCCGATGTCAGAGTCAAAGTCAAAGCCCCCGGCTGGCGATGGCAATTGTCCCGCGGCCATTAAAGCCACGCCGGGTGGTGCAAGGTCGCACACCGGGTCTTGGTGTTAGAGCCCCCGGCGTGCGCTCGCAGAGTCCCGCGGCCATTCCAAGCCGCGCGGGGCGGTGATGTCAGGCCCCGCTCCAGGAGCTATTCGACCCCACAACTCGGGCGGGAGAAGTCGCCGTTGCGAGAGCCCTGACAAGCGGTCTCCCTCCAGGGACCCGCGGGCTCCCGGTGCCGCCGTCCGCAGACCCGCAGTAGCAGCCTCCGCATCAGCAGCAGCAGCAGCAGCGCTCCACCACCGCTCCACCCGCTCTGGGCTCGGCCAGCTCCGCGACGGTGAGGTGAGTCAGCACCAGAGTCCCCGGCTTCTTCTGTTGGAGGCCGCTCCTCGTTGCAGCCCCAACGACAACAGAGACCCGACAAGAAAAGGTCGGGTCTCCAGTGCAGGGAGAGATTTAAAAGTTTCCCCCTCCCCCCCCCCCCCCCCACCCCACCCCACCCCCACACACACCCCCCAACAAAAAATAACAAAAAAACTACATATAAACATAGACAAAAAATAATAAAAACGCGGACAGGCTGCAGAGGCCTCTGCTGACCAGAGTCGCGCCGCCTACCGGAATAAGTCATTATGAGACTGAGAAACACGAATAAAACTGTTAGAGACATCAAGCAAACCTTAGGCTTACCAAAATCAACTGTTTGGAACATCATTAAGAAGAAAGAGAGCACTGGTGAGCTTACTAATCGCAAAAGGACTGGAAGGCCAAGGAAGACCTCCACAGCTGATGACAGAAGAATTCTCTCTATAATAAAGAAAAATCCTCGAACACCTGTCCGACAGATCAGAAACACTCTTCAGGTGTGGATTTGTCAATCACCACTGTCCGCAGAAGACTTCATCAGCAGAAATACAGAGGCTACACTGCAAGATGCAAACTACTGGTTAGTCGCAAAAATAGGATGGCCAGGTTACAGTTTGCCAAGAAGTACTTAAAAGAGCAACCACAGTTCTGGAAATAGGTCTTGTGGACAGATGAGACAAAGATTAACTTATATCAGAGTGATGGCAAGAGCAAAGTATGGAGGAGAGAAGGAACTGCCGAAGATCCAAAGCATACCACCTCATCTGTGAAACACGGTGGTGGGGATGTAACGGTGGTGACGTGGTGTCCACCAGTGACCAAGTTGTCACGGTAAGTGCACATATTTCTTATTACTTTCTATGTTTATGAATACCACATGGAACAATAAAATGACACACACCGTTTCCACTTCATTCACCTGATCATGTAGTAGAATACTGCGTCAATCTGAGTGGACACCGCAACTCGCTTTACACGATCATACACACAAACGTACATTGCGGTGGACCCGCAAAGGTTTGGTGTCCCAGAAAACGAACATTACATTATTAGAGAAAACCAAATTATATCCATAGAGAGTACATTACTTAATGATTTGAGCTATGTCGATGGCCGATTATTCATCGGAAGGTTGAATTGGGATGATTTGGGATTTTTTAGTATGTTAATTGTCTCCGTCAAAGGGATGAAGATAGCGACTTGGTCCGTACGAAAGGTAAACAAGAGACAGTGTGTTGCCAAATTGAAGATTTGCTCAGTTTCTTAGTTTTGATGTCCAATTTATGCCCCAAATTTTTTTTTAATTGACTTTAAAAAGTCGCAAAATATATCATAAATGATCGTTGTGTTTTTGACAGCACGATGCTTTTGATATATTAAATGTGAATATAAGAAAAATAATGAACTCACCCAAAAATCACTACTACCATAGGATACATCGTTGGGATTTGTGAAAAGCAATACAGGTTTGGAGCCTCCATGGTTTAACTTATGGAGGTACCGACCCCGATAACGGTCGTTGTGACAATGGACACCAAACACAGACCGTTACGAGATCATTGCTGGGCAGAATACCAGACATGTTACTGTATTTTTCTCCTGGTATTCATGAAGATATTTCCCTAGATCATTATCAAAACGTATATGTATGTGGGGCCATATGAAGTTTATTTATGAATTAAATAGTCATGACTAAATGTGGCATAGTTTTTAATGTGAATAGGTGAAATTTCAGGTTGAGACCCTTCCAAAACAGCACCTATTCCTTTTCTCCAGAGTTGTTGCCAGACCCAGAGTTATTCCAGCATTTTGGGTCTATCTTTTTCTTTATTTTGTTCAACCCTATCACCTTCCCTTCCCTGACCTGCTTCCATATGACATCATTCCCCACAACCCCAATCCCTCCCTCAATCTTTCTGTGATAAGGAAGTGATTTATAATCTCCAGGGCCATGTTACGAACTTCTATTGTCCAAAAGTAAATGTTGAATGGCACGGACAACTTGGTCAGGACAGAAAGGCCCTATCCCAACTAACAAGAATCAATGGCCTCTGGACCAAAGAGTATTGCTGATACAGGTATTATAAAACTTGTCATTGAGAAAATCAGTCACAAATTCCCTACCCCACCTCCCATGTCTGGGAGGGGAGAAGGAGAAGAACATGCCCTGGTTCCCAGTGACACTATAATCTTGACCACAAAGGAGACAAATCCAACTGTGGTAACTACAATATAGGTCTCTGTGCTGTCTGCTATGGATAATATGATTGCTAGGATCCTCCTCCACTACCTCCTTCAGGTGACAGAAGAGCCGCTCCCACAGTTACAACAAGGATTCCATCTATTTGGAGGCACAATGAACATAAACTAAACTGTGTATTAACTCATAAATACAGAGAGCAACACTCTGTAAGGCCTTTCTCAATTCCACTTTGACTTTATCAGTCTAGCGGAACATCCCCCTCGTACTCATCTGCCTACAGAAATGAGTTGTATCTTAAATTTGTTTCATGCAGCTAATAATCCTCACAAAGGTCCAATATCGGTGCAGTCTAACACCAAGCAAAGTAACATCATCAATCCAACACTCTTTCCAACTTTTCTAACTACAATATTGCACCTCACCTCCAATGAGCATCCTGCAGGTTGGGGTTAAACTACAAATAATATGATCGGCAGGCAGCAGAACTCAGATAATGCTCATGCATGTGCATGTTTAGAAGACTGAGCTCAAATTTATTGTTGCATCAAAGCATACGAGGGGATTGGTCTTACATTTATAATTCACCTCAGCAATAAATCACAGTATCTGCAAAAAATCTAATTGAGCAAAATGAGTAAAAGTTAATTAAAATATACTAAAACTAATATCCATTTAAGAAGTGGAAACAAGGAACTGCAGATACTGGTTTACAAAAGAAGACATAATGTTGGAGTAACTCAGCTTGTCAGGCAACGTCTCTGCAGAACATAGATAGGAGCCGTTCAGTTCGGTACCCTTCTTCCAACTAGAGTCTCCAGAGATGCTGTTCTCCAGAGATGTGATCTGACCTGCTGAGTTACTCCAGTACAGTATTGTTTTATCAATTTAAAACTACAGGATGTTTAACAACATTTAACATTTTTTCAAATTCTATCATTTCAATATTATGCAATGATTAAAATAGAACAAGGCAAGGAATCTTTGTGGTATGAAAGATTCTTATCAGCTGCAGCGCAAATAAAATTACGAAATAAGGGTCTCGACCAGAAACGTCACCCATTCCTTCTGTCCAGAGATGCTGCCTGTCCCACTGAGTTACTCCAGCTTTTTGTGTCTTACCTTTGCCACATACAAAAATAAAATTAAGAACAAAAAATTCTGGAAACACTCTGCAGATCAGACATCTATGGAAAGAGAAATAACCATCCTTTCAGGTTGAATGTCCTATCCTATATCATTCGTAAATCTTAGTTTCAATGAAGAATTTTATATTTAGGAGTATGATCTTTTGATCATGCCCTAATATTGTTCTATACCTCATTGACTCACACAACATCCATGAAAAATAGGTACTCCAAACCCTGAAAGTTGTGTTGAAAAATATCAAAATGATTCGGGAAATTTTTTTTTTTTAAATTGTACACTGGAACAAATAATTTTTATTCTTTGCTTAGGATGTCACAAGAAAAAGCTTTTTAAACAAAGATCTTTCTATATTTACATACCGAGAAAAGTCCCATTGAACCAAACATTTAAAAAAATCACAAATATATTGGTATGTGTGTCATAAAATATTTAACTGTACTAAAGAAAGTTATAGCAAGCTAGGATCCACAGAAATATTGTCTGGTTTCTAGATTTCTGCTTACCTAATCCAAGTGTCAATATGTTGCTTGCTTTGGACTATACCCACCACATTTTGAGTATCATCACATGTTTCAGTGCATAATGTAACATATATTTATTATATTTTTAATTTTAGGAGAGAGAAAAAACAATAAACAGATAAGGGAATAAACACTGTTCTGAATACCAGCTTTGCAATTAACTGAAATTCTACGAAAATTACTGTAAGGAAAAACATGTATTAAAGCAAGGACTGTGTACATGGAAGCCACTGCCCAGAGCTTAGAAATTCAAAACACTTCCTTAAGCACCATTTATATTAATGCAAATAGCTTTCCGTTAATAGCTACTACCCATGCAACCTAACGAAAGGCACTTTCAAAGAAAAATACAGCGGATCCTGCAAGTCTAAAAAAAAACTAGGAAGCGCTGTAAATGTTCAGCAGGTCAGGCAAAATCTATTAACATCGTTAATTGACACTGGTTGGTGACTTTTCAATGGAATGACAAAAATTCAAATAATATCAAGGTTTTCAATTACAAAGAAAAACAGAGAATGGAGGATATATGGACCATGTGTGGGCAGATGAGATGAGTTTATCTTGGCATTATGTTTAGCAGATATCATGGGGCCATTTCCTGTGCTGTACTTCTCTGTTCTAAATTAAACCACTTTCTTTTCAAAATGAACATGCATCTGAAGAAGGGTTTCGGCCCAAAACGTTGCCCATTTCCTTCGCTCCAAAGATGCTGCTGCACCCGCTGAGTTTCTCCAGCTTTTTTGTGCACCATGCAAATATAGTGATGTGTAAATGAGCAGCATATCACATGGTCTACACAGGATCATCGACATAGAGAAAAAAAATCAGTCAGCGGGCTGAAGATGCAGGTTGATGCAAGAAATTTTCCATTAAATGCAAAAACTGGAACTCTAGACCGAGACACCAGATGCTGGAAATGAGCAAAAAAAGCATTAACGTACACAAAAATGCTGGAGAAACTCAGCGGGTGCAGCAGCATCTATGGAGCGAAGGAAATAGGCAATGTTTCGGGCCAAAACCCTTCTTCAGGGTAAAAAAAGCACATTACAGGAGCCTGAAAACGTACATCACCAGACTAGAGAACAGCTTCTTCCCCTCTGTTATCAGGCTTCTGAACAGTAGTTCCATAAACTACGGTACTGTCTGGTTCACCTCTGCTCCATCGCAGCCATTGGACAATCTATGGAACTGGTCCACAGGGTCGAGAACTATATTTTGCATTCAATATTGTAACAAGGAACTGCAGATGCTGGCTTGCACTGCAGATAGACACGACATGCTGGAGTAACTCAGCGGGTCAGGCAGCATCTCCAGAAAAAAGGAATCAGGTCAAGACCCTCCATCAATTGAAGGCCCTTGATCCGAAATGTCACCTATTCCTTTTCTACAGAGATGCTGCCTGACCTGCCGAGTTACTCCAGCATTTTGTGTCTATATTCTGCACTATGTGTCTTCCCCTCAGTGTATTAATTTTATTTATGTGCAGCATCATAAAAATTCACTAAACATTACAGTTTATAATAGTGAAAGAAACAAAATGTTGTGGGAGGAAGGCTCTAATTAGAAAAAAACAAAGCTTTTCACTGTACACGTGACAACAATAATATTAAACATTTAATAAAATATTTAAAAAATATTAAAACTCCTACACCTATTCTGCTGGACTTGAATAGTTTCTCCTGCAGCAGGAATTTCTCCAGATTCCTTTTCTCCATATAGATGCTGCCTGACCCACTGAGTTTACTCCAGCTTTTTGTGCACTTTCTCCTGCAGCAGATATTTGTTAAAGCTAAAAATAAATGTCGATATCTTCGAATATCGCTTGGGTAGAGTGGGCTTGGATAGAGGGGATGTGGAGAGGATGTTTCCACTAGTGGGAGAGCCTAGGACTAGAGGTCACAGCCTCAGAATTAAAGGACCTTCTTTTAGGAAAGAGATGAGGAGAAATTATTTGCCACAGAAGGCTGTGGAGGTCAAGTCAGTGGAAATATTGAAGGCAGAGATAATTAGTACGGGTGTCAGAGGCTATGGGGAGAAGGCAGGAGAATGGGGTTAGGAGGGAGAGATAGATCAGCCATGATTGAATGGCGGAGTAGACTTGATGGGCCGAATGGCCTAATTCTACTCCTATATCATATCATATTTATATATGATATAATAATAATACTTTATTACGGACTCAAGGTCCAGACAAGGGGCAACATTACATAAAAAATGCATTGCATATTAAATATCATAAAATACATATAAAATCTTAGTATATCACTTATAAAAACATCATAATTTATATATTTTTTAAACAACACAATACATAAAGTTAAAAATCCAAATTATAGATAGATATATTATAAAAATATGATATTTTTGAAACCCCTGCAAAACTTGGAAGGCATGTTATAGGCCCACGGGCCTTACGATATCGTTTTTTAAAAAAACCCCACCCCCTATTTAATATAATGAATGACTAACCTGGAAACGAAAGGACGTTTCTCTCTCCTCCCCCCCAGCACTTGGCAACTTTAAAATCTCGTCGCTGTTTTCACCGTCTGCCATTTAAAACCGTCACTGGCGGACAACCGGCGCTACCACCGCGGGGAGAGGGAGAGTAGGTAGGGGGGGAGACCCCATGCAATGCCGCCTTCTCAGCGACCCTTCCTCCCACAGCGCGCCGTTTCTTTCACCACCATCAGCTGTATGGTTGACAAGTGATTTATTTCGTCGGGAGGGCTAAGTTCGAAAAGCGGGGTGATGCTGTCGAGGGGCTGATTTCACGGACACCCCCCCCCTCCCCCCCCGGTTTTTCAGTGGTGGCGCCTCAGTTTGAGCGCCGGCCGGGAGTTGTCCGTCAAGATTCACCTCGTCCCCCAGTGTTGAGGAAAAACACGTCGTGGGCACAGATCCTATAGCAGATCTTTGGTCGTGGGTCACTTGGACAGCGGTATGGATCAAAGATACTAGCTCCTCTATAATGTTTAAGAGGGAACTGCAGATGCTGGAGAATCGAAGGTTCACACAGAAAAGCTGGAGAAACTCAGCGGGGGCAGCAGCATTTATGGAGCGAAGGAAATAGGCAAGGTTTCGGGCCGAAACCCTTCGAAGGGTTTCGGCCCGAAACGTTGCCTATTTCCTTCGCTCCATAGATGCTGCTGCCCCGCTGAGTTTCTCCAGCTTTTCTGTGTAGCTCCTCTATAATCTTTGGTATGGTTGATTTCTCCGACCTCAAGTAACCCTTGCATTCCTTTCCCTCACCCTCCATCCCCCTCTTCCCCCCCCCCCCCCTCCCTCCCCCCCCCCCCCCCTCCCTCCCCCCCCCCCCCCCCTCCCCCCCCCTCCCTCCCCCCCCTCCCCTCCCCCCCCCCCCCCCCCCCCCCCTCGCTCCCCCCCCCCCCCCCCCCTCTTCCCCCCCCCCCCCCCCCCCCCCCCCTCCCTCCCCCCCCCCCCCTCCTCCCCCCCCCCCCCCCCCTCCCCCTCCCTCTCTCTCCCCCCCCTCCCTCCCCCCCTCCCCCCCCCCCTCCCTCTTTCCCCCCCTCTTCCCCCCTCCTCTCCCTCCCTCCCTCCTCTCTTTCCCCCCCTCCCTCCTTCCTCCTCTCCCCCCCCTCCCCCCCTCTCCCCTCCCTCCTCCTCTCCCCTCCTCCCTCCTCCCTCTCCCCCTCCCTCCCTCTCCCCCTCTCTCTTTCCCTCTCCCCCCTCTCTCTTTCCCTCTCTCCCTCTCCCCCTCCTCTCTCCCCTCCCTCCCCCTCTCTCCCTGTAGCCCCCCCCCCTCTCTACCCCCCCCCCTCTCTCTCTCTCTCTCCACCCACCCACCCTGGTTTTCTGCCCAGTTTCACTCAAAGATCTTAGGTTTCACTGTCCTGATTAAATTTTACTGATTGTATGCCTCCCTGTCCTCCTTCTCTTCAGCTTCAGCCAACAATGAACCATTCATTCCTGAGATAGACACAAATAAACCTGCAATGAACCACTACTTATCTCCAGAGAAGCTGCCTGTCCCACTGAGTTACTCCAGCATTGTGTGTCTTATCTTCGGTTTATACCAGCACCTGCAGTTCCTTCCTACACAATGAATCATTCTACATTTCCTTGGTCAATGTCTGCATTGATCTATCGTTTTAATACCATGCCCTTCCATATCTCTGTCTCCCTCTCCCCAGGCTGATGAAGGGTCTCGACCCGAAACGCCACCCATTCTTTTTCTCCAGAGATGCTGCCCGTGTTACTCCAGCATTTTGTGTCTATCTTCAGTTTAAACAAATTCTGCAGTTCCTTCCCACACCTTTAAAGCTTGCAACCCAGCAGTATGAATATTGATTTCTCGAACGTCAACCAACCCATGCATTCCCTCCCCGTCCCTTCCCCACCCTAGTGGTCCGACTAGTTTCACTGTCGTCCTGCTTAGTTTCACTATTCTTGTATTCACTCGTTATCACTTTCTCCACAGGCAACAATGGACCATTGTGAGCTTCACCTTAACTTCTTTGCTGGCTTTGATTTGTTCTTTTCAAACCTTTCTCACTTGAAGTTAGAGAAATCAATAATCATAATGCTGGTGCAGGACGGAACTGCAGATGCTGGTTTAAACCGAAGGGGATCAGGGGGTATGGAGAGAAGGCAGGTACGGGATACTGAGTTGGATGATCAGCCATGGTCATATTGAATGGCGGTGCAGGCTCGAAGGGCCGAATGGCCTACTCCTGCACCTAATTTCTATGTTTCTATAGACACAAAAAGCTGGAGTAACAGCGGGACAGGCAGCATCCCTAGAGAGAAGGAATAGGTGACGTTTCGGGTTGAGGCCCTTCTTCAGACTGGTTAAGGACAAAGATCCTATAGCGGAGCAAGATAGATCACTCCTTCTAAATGCAATGGGCTGACGTGTAGTACGCAACGGAGCAGAACGTGGGCTTTTTTTCCATCCATTTCAGTAACCCGACCAGACCTGACTCGCAGTGTAATCAACGTTGCGGGGGAACAGTTTGTGTTAACAAATTAAAATTCTGAAAATGAGAAGATTTTTACCAAATAACTTTTATTTTTACGAGGATGTTTCCGTAACCGGCTTCCGTCTCTGCACTAGTATCCTATGGGATCTTTGGTGCGTAGACGGAAGCCGGTTACGGAAATGGGGCCGAAAAGTACCCATGAATCTGCCCATGACCGTACTATGTATTTTTCGTCGAGTGGGCTATCTTGCTTGCTATAGGATCTTTGGTTAGGGATAAGGGCAACGAGAAATATAGACGATGATGTGGAGAGATAAAGAACAATGGATAAAAGATATGCAAAAAAGTAACGATGATAAAGGAAACAGGCCATTGTTAGCTGCTTGTAGGGCGAAAACGAGAAGCTAGTGCAACTTGGGTGGGGGAGGGATAGAGAGAATGGAAATGTTGAAATGACATGAAATTTCCATTGCTTGTTGCTATGTGGTTGTAGGGTGTGTATGCTGTAGCAAAGGGAATGAAAAATGATCGTGTCCCAGATAACACCGTGTCTCGTCCAAAGTAGGCAATGAATGCTCTTGTCTACACAAATGCTCGTTTTCAGGCAAATTTTGTAGTAGATTAAATGAATTAACATCATATTCTTTCTTGTTTATACATTAAAAAAAATATTTTCTAATTGTTTTCAAATTTTGAAAGCAAAGTTTGTATGAGAAATTTTGGGCAAATTGTGATCGATTTCGATCCCAATTTAGCTCAAAAGCTAGGGGTAATGACTATAAAGTGACTGTTTTTTGTGTTCTCTGACTCCTAAGCTTTCATATGGTATATAACTTGTGGCCAATTACGGCGGCGGTAAACAGTGGGAGAGGGAAATTTGAGGCCATGTCAGAAAAAGGTGACACATTTTGGTCACCGAATGTGGGAAGAGCACCCTCACTAGTGAAAATTGTACAATGAAGTGTAGTCCCATGTATTTAAATTCCTGTACAGGAGAGAAAATCATTTCAGAATCAAGATCCAAACTTTATTTCTGAATTATATAGATATATGTTTAATCCTAATTTATTTTCATTGCCCTGTGCTGAAATTTGGACATTATTTGGGCATGTCAAAAAGGGAAAAAATCCTTCACTGTGTGTTTCTATGTAGTTATGGCAGGGGGGGGGGGGGGGGGGGGCGCCGGTTTCAAAAATCAGCTGTGGCGCAATGTTTTTACATTGCTTCAGGCCGACTACGATACCTCCGTACATCCGTTGCAAACCAGGAAAAACCTGTTCACATCTGAATTTGCTGTATTTTCGTGATGCATGACCCAAATTTGAAGTAATTTAGACAAGATTTTACTATTAAAACAGCTCATGAAATTAAGGGTGCCGATGTATCAAACCCTTTACCATACCACTCACGTCGGTTACCCAAACTGACAAAAATTCTCATGTGATTGGTCCACATTATGGTTTATAGGTAGGCTCATTTTTAATGCTGAGGTTTTTTTTGCACAAATTCTCCACTTTTCATTGGAATTGTTCCTTTTGGTTGTAATATTGCAAACTATCAAACACAAGTTTAAAAAAAGATAATTTGTTGGGTTTTTTTTCCAGAAAAAGGAAGAAGCTGCCCATTTTATTCCTTACCTTTTCTTTTTCCAAAATGGCCAGTCTTCATAAAAAAAACAGACCAGCTACAAGAAAAACAAGTGTTACCATTGTTTTACATAATGGAAAAAAAACCTCTATCCTTTCCCTACTTATTTTTTGCTGTTTATTTCATTTCTGTCTTTGTACATTTGCTCGAAAGGTTTCTTCAAACAATGGGATCATGACAGAAGCCTCCTCATGGCAATCCCTGGAAGCGAAAACGGGCGACATTGTGTCGGGCGACATTTCTGTCAACATGTTGGACGATGACAGAAGCCAACAGCGAACTACATCGTCTGACACACAAGCGAACGAACAAAACAATGCTCGTTCAAAGAAAAGTCCTTCAAAAAGGACTCCGTCAAGGAATCTTCCCTTCCAACTCCAGATTCGCTCCATAACCTGAAATGAAAAGAGTGTTAACAACACTAGCTACAAAGAAAAGCATGGGCCTAAGTCAAGTGTCAAATCAAAAGCACAAACATGGAGGGACAAATTAAAGACAAATAATCCAGACAGGTACAGTGATATTTAAAAAAATGGCAAAGCACTACAGTCAGCTGTATGGAATAAACATGGCAACTGCAGAACAAAATATGAAGAAGGGAAATCTTAATCCACGAGAGAGAGAAGAGGCAGAAAAGTGGATCGAAAGGAAAATGCACTACAATGAACAGGGCAAATTGCGACAAAGAAAACATCAAGAGAAGAAGAGGTTGGAGAAGGAAAAGAACAAGGATAAACCCCAAAAGCCATTAACAAGGCAGAAGGCTGATAAGAGAGAATATGAGCGGAACAAGAAAATAAATCAACGTGCAGGCTATTCGAAGTAGAGGCGTGAGGCAATGAATGCAAGGCGGCGTGAGTTGTATATAGAAAAGAGCAAAAAAGGAACAAAATATTTGAAGAACAACAAAGAAAACGTCATGAAAAAGAGGAAAAACTCATGGACATAGAAGCAAGATTGAGAGAGAAAAAATGGCATTGCAGAAGAAGCAAGAAGAATTCACACTGGCAGCAAAGGAGATAAAAGAGAGAAACAAACTACTAGTCCCTCCTGATGGAGTTGATGTGCGGTCAAGGACAGCAAAACGACAAAACCTCTGCCGTGCTAGGCCTACCACGTCAAGTGCCTAATTTTGCAGGAACAGTTTTAGATGTTGTGAGCAAGGCTTCAATGAATGCTAAAGCATTAAGAAGGCTGGAATTATCATCACAAGGATTTCATCGACATATGTCCCGAAACAGAACAATAAAAATTTTACTTGCAGCAGCAGCACAACAGGTTTATAAACACATTGGGCAATAGATAATGAAATAACCGAACAGAAAAAAAGTTTAATTAAAAAAAACTTAACCCAGAGTTTCAGAGTTTAATTGGAGTTTGGTTGTTGGGAAGAAGCTGCTCCTGAACCTGGATGTTACAATTTTCAGACTCCTTCATCTTCTTCCCGATAACAGGAGTGAAATGAGTGACCAATGTGCTGTGAGTTCGTGATGATATTGGCTGCCTTTTTGTGACTGCCTGTTTTTTGAGACAGTTCCCCTTCATTGGGTGGATAATTAAATACAGTCGATCTTATAGACTCGTACATCATGAAACAGCTCCACAACACTCCCCATGACCCTGCTATTCACTGAATGTACTGCTCTGATGTGACTCCAAAATGCAACATCTCGTACTTATCTATTATTACTAATATCATGTCCTCACGATTATTATTGTTTATTTGTATGCTTTTATTACCTGAGATAGCGCTCGTACAGCCACAAGTTATTCGGAACTCTTCCTATTTGGTGTTCTTGATAAATAGCCAACTGGCACCTTTGAAATTTGCTTTTTAAAACTTACTTCATTAAAAAATTCTGAAATAAATAAATATCTTCAAATCGGCATTATAATGAATAAAGTTACTCTGTTACTTAAAATGAACACATCGGTTATCATTGATTAAAGTACATAATCTGTTCTTTATCACACCTCATCCTGGATCTCACCTTGAGGACCAGTCTACTATGTGGAAACTTGTCAAAAACCATGCTTAAAACCATGTAGATAACATTTGTTACCCTGTTCTCCTTCTGGACGCTTCCTCAAAAATCTAAATTAAATTTGCAAAGCTTGATTTTGCACGCACAATGTGGTTCTGACTATCCCTAATCAAACCGTGCCTTTGAGTACTCTCAGCAGAGATCCGTGTAATTGTTTTCAAATTTTCTTCCATTAAAACGCATCACCCCATTTCCCTCGTAATTGCTTACTGCAGCTCCATGTTGACTTTCAATGATTCAGCTCCCCTGAATCCTTTCAATTTCTTACATTTGGAACAGTAGCCTGACCTTTTATTTTTTCTATCAAAGTGGAAAATGTCACAATTGGCCTGATTATATTCCCTATGCCACATCCTTGCACTTACTTTCCTTTTATCTGTCCAAATTGCCCTGAATCCTACTTGCTTCCTCACTGCAGTTACCTCCTGGTTTGGTACCATTTGTAAACTTCTGTTCAATAATGAACCATTTTTGGGGGGGGAAAAAAATCAAGATAGTAATTTCTAGAAATATTCCACAATGATAAGCCCCATTGCTTTGTGTATATTTATGCATTCTTGTTTTTTATCTTATAAAATACAATGTGCCAACATTTGCAGCATGGAGAATGTGAGCAAAAATGAATTAAAAAAACTTGCCACTGGGGGGTGATAGCATCTAATGAATGACTGATGTTTAAGAGGGAACTGCAGATGCTGGAAAATCAAAGGTAGACAAAAATGCTGGAGAAACTCAGCGGGCGAGGCAGCATCTATGGAGCGTAGGAAAAAGGTAACGTTTTGGGTCGAGTCCATACATCCAGCACGCAAATAACAGTGAATTGGCCAACTGGATACACATGAAACTTAATCAGGAACGAAAACAAACTGATGGAGGAACTAAGCAGGTCAATCAGAATCTGTGGAGGTAAAGGTATGGCTGACTTTTCAGATTTAATAGATGAGAGTCCAGTTGTTCTTGTTTAACTGCTGGAGACTGGGGAGAAGGGGGGGGGGAGGGGGACGTGAATGGAAGTGATGAATCTTCAGCCTAAAGTTGTAGGTCAACTTGTTCTATTTGATCTTTTGTTTCTGCACGTCGGGTTGATTGCATTAGTCAAAACAGGGTGGACCATGTGAAGGTTGCAATCTCCCACCCCAAGTGATGGGTGTTTGATATTCATTTATATGGCACTGCGCCTCTTACAAATGTCTTGAAACACCTCTTGCACAAAATAATTCAGTTGTTAGCAAAACTTAATTGACATGGATTTTATGTACAGATTGATCCCAGAGAAGATAAACTTGGCGAATGGAGGTATGTGAAGGAAGGTTATTGATGCAAAACTGTAAGAAAACGCCCATTAGTCTGGTTATTCCATAAAGTGTTAAACCTGCATGTGAATGCCTCCCCAGACCTTCTTTACATGTCTAAATTGTCCAGTTTAATCCCATTCTAATACGGAGTACAAACAAAAGATTCAGCATTATCCTCAGGATGGGAACAAAAATACTTTACAACAAGAGGAAAAGCAATCTCAACAGGGAAAGCCAGCAACTATTGGTTTTCCACATGGGCCTGAAACTCCCACATTTTCATGACATTTTGTTTAACTGAAGCTATTTATTTATCCTAATAATTGCTTGTCACTTTCATATTGGAAATTTGAAAGTGTGAGGACATTTGGCTGACTGCACATAGCATAAATTGGCCCCAATGTGACAAGTCTTTATCACCTTGCTTATAATTTGCTGACATCTTTGTAAAAAGGGATTTTTCCATAATTTCTGTGCAGGTTTTGTGTTTTAGAAATTATGTTAAATAGTTAAGAAAGGTAACAATGAGTGATGGTGATTTGCATATAAAACTGATTATCATCTAGCAGTTACAAATGGACAAGCTATCCAGTTGAGATACAAAAAAAGGCATAAAGTGCTGGAGTAACTCAGCAGGTCAGGCAGCATCTGCCTGATCTGCGAGTTCATAGAGTCATACGGTGGTAACAGGCCCTTTGGCCCAACTTACCCACACCAGCCAACTTGTCCCAGTTACACTAGTACCACCTGCCCATGTGTGGCCCTCCAAACCTGTCCTATCCATGTAATATTTTGTATCTTTTTTAGTTTAAACCAGCATCTGCATTTTCTTGTGTTTAGCTATTTGAGCTGACAGGTACTGGGAACAAAGGAATGGTGAACAGTTTTATCAGCATAATATCTAATTTGGAATGTGATGACATTATTTTAACAGCTGTTGTTTCCAGCCAAACAAGTTGTTTAATTTCTTGCCAGTGACTTCTTGAATCTTTGAACATAAAAATTAGTCTGAATGTTTACTCCAGCACTCTGTGTTGATCTGTGGGATGAAGCAAACTGGTTTTCCAAATCAAGTCTGACGGAAGTTAAAAGTGTTATTTATTAATTTTCTGATAGAAAAAATATTTTGAAAATATCTCGCTGCTGCCATTGCAGGTTGTTATTGAACTCCAAAGCTGGAGAACAAACTTCCTGCAGATGCTTAGAAATGGATAGAAATCAGTACTGCAAACTTGTGGCTGGTTGGTTTGGGGAAGTTTACATTTCTTAATTAGTTGAGTTAATAAATGTTCTTCAATAGTACTTAATTAGTTTTTTTCTTTTTTTTCATATTTTATTTTTTGTAATTATTTATTTATTTTGAATAGTGTGATAAACATATATATTTGATGGCCCCCATCAAGTGGCAAGCAAGTGCTTTGAGAGGTGCCACGAGAAATTGATAGGATGCATATCAAATCCTGCCTTTGTAAGGACCTGGACCCTCTCCTACCACCACAACAGAGCAATAGCAGATGCGATCTCACCGGCTCTCCACTCTTCACTGGGCCATTTGAACAAAAAGAACACGTACATCGGACTGTTGTTCATTGTTCACAGCTCGTTATTCAACACCATAATTTCCTTTAAACATCATCAAACTCAGGGAATTGATTGGACATTGGCAGAGACAACAATTTCAAGTTCGTCACCATGCATATCTCTGAGGACTTGTCCAGGGCTCGGCACATTGACGCAATCGTGAAGAAAGCTCATCCATGCCTCTACTTATTGAAATTAGGCATGTTGCCGAATGCTGCCTTGGACATCTATGGTATCGACCAAACTAACTAGTTGCATCATAGCCTAGTTAAATAATGCAAATGCCCAGGAATGAAGGAAGCTACAGAAAGTAATAAACATTGCTTGGTCCATCACGAGTGTTGACCTCCTCCTCATCGAAAGGATCTATAGGAAGTGTGCCTCAGAAATGCAGCTAATATTTTCAAAGACCCACGCCATTCTGTCCACACTCACTAGACAAAAGAGCCTGCGAACTGTGACTTCCAGGTTCTTCCCAGCAACTTCTTCCTGGCAACTATCAAACTCTTGAACCACACTGCATAACCCCAAACATAACACAACCTCAGCAATGATCTACTATGGACATTGTTTTGGTTGCTCTATGTACTTTGATTTTGTCCTGTTGAAACCAAATATTACTGGTTATTAATTTATTGTATATAATTGTTGTATATTTATTTGTTGAGTTGTGCATTAATGGTCCTATAAACTTGCAGCAAGTAAGTATTTTGTCGTTCTTTTCCCAATACATATGTCAATTAAACACTCTTGACTGGACTCTTGCATGAACAATTACTATAACTGATTTTTCTACATGGCATAATGGAATCATAATTAACAGACCAATTTATCAGTAGGTAGATTTATTGGACAAGCTGCAATATCTATCAAATGTTCACTCATCACTGCCTAGATTTATCATTCAACTACATGACATAAATCATAATTGGATTCAGTAGAAAGCAGCAAATTGAATGTATTTTTGAGGACAAAATACGAACATAGTTGTGTGCCAAACACAAATGTAAAACCAGTAACTCTGTTATCTTCAAATAGATACAATATTGCATTTTCATTTCAATTGTCACCAATGATCATTCCTGTGAAATATGACTTTTTTTGAGCCAACTTCTTTGTTATAGTTTTGAAAATACACATCAACCAGCAGGCCAGAATTCTATCACAGCCCAATGGTGATATTAATGGTACCTGCCAGCGTCACCTACACATTTGTTGTTTGATTAATTGGCAATAGCCAAAAGTTGCACCAAAGTATTTTACTATTTAGTTCCTAATAGAAATGTATTGAATGTTTGAGGTATGCTTTGTTGATAGAGTAGGCCTGAACTAAATAAGACCTCAGATTAAAAAAAAAATCATTCATTCAAGTACATTTTAAAGGTTATTTATTAGGTATTATCAATCAGTTGATCTAACAATGAAAGTATCAGCAGTCAAGGCTTGATATACATTTTCAGTCCAAATATTGAGCTGTGATATGAAAACCTCTGAATCTCTTTGAGAATAGAGAAGATTCATTGTGCATATCTATTGTTTTTATTGAATTAGTTCATATTTTATGCTTTCACATTTTTTATCTTATCTCAGCCATGTTGAAAGGTGACAGTTCTGTGCTGGGTAGTATCAAAGGAGTAGCAGGGTAAAAATCAAACTAGTATGGAGGCTCTGAAGGTATTTTGAAATTACCTTTGTAGGGCTTGTGAGAGCATAAGCTCTCTGTTGGGTTTCTGTGCTGAAGGCTCCTTCCTTTTGACTCTTCCCTCAGTCACCCACATCATCTTTTCATTCATTCCCACCTGCTGCTACCAGACTTGTTTATCTATCAGCTTGCTCAACCTGCAGGCTCTTTGATATCGGGTCAGCCTGCAGCCTGCAATGGGCATGCAGTTCGGTGGTAACATGCTGATGAGGACATAGTCTTAAAGTAAACTAAACCTCCCAATGGAGTAACCTGCCAACTAGTTAATAGTTAAAAATCTATTAGATTGTATTTTGGTTGTGAGCCTTTATACCTCTGAGTTTAAAGATTTTTCACTTCAGGAACTTGAACATAAGACACAACTTACACCAAAGAGATTACATTTCAGGACTATGTTAACTATTTAGATTACAATGTGGTCAACATTATTAGTAAATTTGCAGATAACACCAACATTTGTGGTAAAGCAGACAGTGAGGAAGGAGATTTAAGTTTACAACAAGATCTAGATCAGTTGAGAAAGTGGGCCAAAGAATGGAAAATTGACTTTAACTCTGCCAAGTGTTAGGTGTTCGCTTTGGCATGTCAAACTTGCACACAATAAACTGTAGAGCACTGGAAAGCGTTGCAATACATAGAGATCTGAGAGTACAGGTGCAAGGTTCCTGAGAAGTGGTGAGTCAGGTGGGCAGTGTGATGAAGAAGGCATTTGGTATGCTTGCCTTCATTGCGAAGGGTGGTGAGTGGTATTGGAACATCTTGATGCAGCTGTACAAGTTGTAAGTGAGGCCACACAGTCACTTACAAGTTGTAAGTGAGACAGTGGAGTACTGTCTGCAGTTCTGGTCGCCCAGCTTGGTCAGCATGAACAAGCTGGGCCAAAGAGCCTGTTTCCATACTGTATCGTTCTATGGCTCCATTATCAGAAATTGTGTCACTTGAATGAGCTCTTAAGCCAAGGCCGTCTAGCTGATAGAATTAAAGGATCCCATGACATAATTGCAAAGAAGAGGCCCATATTTATCAGTTGTATAAGAAAGAACTGCAGATGCTGGAAAAATCAAAGGTAGATGAAACATTTTGGAGAAACTCAGCGGGTGAGGCAGCATCTATGGAGAGAAGGAGATCCTTCTCTCTATAGATGCTGCCTCACCCGCTGAGATTCTCCAGCATTTTTGTCTACCGCCCATATTTATCAATCAGCTGTACCTTACTGTTGTGAAACCATGCTGTGCACAGATTGACTATCACATGACTACATTAAAATACTTAAATGGCCAGAGTGCTTTGGATACAAATTCAAATCTTCCTGTACTCATAGTTGCTCTGCACTAAATGTATATAAAATTTGGAAACTAGCAGATATCTGAAAATAAACTACCTTCAACTCATTGGCTGGATTCCCTCTTGTCCTTCTCTTTAAAGAAAAATCATCCAAATCTGTAGGAAGGCACTGTAGATGCTGGTTTACACCAAAGAATCTTAACCTGATGAAGGATCTCAACCCGAAACGTCACCTATACCTTTTATCCAGAGATGCTACCCGACCCGCTGAATTACTGCAGCATTTTGTGTCCATATCCAAATCTGTATGTTGAGTTACAACTTGCAAAATATTCCTATATGTCGAATACCCTGTGCTTGAATTAGATTGTAACCTCTTTAATAACCATTTTATTCTGTGTGATTGTCCACACAACACATCTCATTTCTAGATGCCCATTGACATTTCAATTTTGCACGTTCCATGAAAAATATACAGCAGTATGTTGTGCCGGAGCCAGGTTCTTGGAAGATCGAATGAGTTTTACTTTCACATTGCTTCATAGTCCTCAAATTTTCATTTTTTTAATGTCACTGTTGAATCTGCTGTCATCAGGCTTTTCAGGCACTGCACTTCAGATCTGAGCAGCTTGAAACATAAAATTAAATTTCTCATCTTGCCTCTGGTACTTATCAGAATATTGATTTATAGGATAATGTATAAATAGTATGTGCAGTTTTTTGGGGGTAAGAAAGTGATGTAATTGGCTGGATGTTGAAAAATTAATGTTGAGAATTTTTTTGAAAGCTTTTTGCAGAAGACTTGCATACATGCAGATTGTAATGTACTGGTCTTCAGATATCACATGTGATTCTTATTATTCAATGCTTATACCCAATACATCTTTCATTATATGTAGAACTTGTCTAAATTTAATACTGCAATTTCTACAATGAAAAATTGCCGTATTATTCAGATCCATTTAAACCTCCAATCGCATTTGCTTCAGGTGATATGAGAAGGATTTGGAATCATCACGTCTAACATTGCTCTTGTTTGTATATTGTTACATGTACTGGTTACAGACTGGGCAACATCATGCTCTGCTGACTACATGCCGCACACAACTAAAGGTCAACCCATATCTAATGGAATTAAGCAGCCTACTTTCCACAAAACAAATGAAATCCAACAGAAAAATGTCAGCTCTATTAATTAACAGCTTTGTCAAAAGCAAATGCAAGGAACTGCAGATGCTGGTTTGCAAAAACAAAAGGACCCAAACTACACAAAGGTAAGGTTGGTCAGACATCATTTCTGGAGAACAGTGATAGGTGATGTTTCGGGTCAGGACCCTTCTTCAGATTGATTGTGGTGGGGGGATGGAGAGAGAAAGTTGGAGGAGTGATGGGGAAGGACAAAGGCTAAGATACAGGTAAGGGGGGAGCGGTTGGTTGGACAAAGGCCAGAGATGAAAATACAAAACGTGAGATTAGGAGATAAGGATAGAAGATGCGTCAATTGTGAAGGCAGAGGAAGGAATATAGGTGGAAGGGGATGGGTGTAATGGGAAAGGAATGGTTGAGCATCCAGGTGGGACACAGAGGATGGAAAAATGCAGGGTAAGGTGGTTTGTTAATCAGTTACGTAAAATGACAGCGTTCGCAATGTTCGGAGTACTTATTATTGGCATCACCTAAATCTTTAGTCAGAAGGTGGTGAATTCATTGCCACAGAGGGTTGTGGAGACAGGTCAGCTGATTTTTTTAAGGCAGAAATAGATAGATTCTTGATTAGTACAGGTGTCAGGAGTTATGGGGAGAAGGCAGGGGAATGGAATTAGGAGGGAGAGATAAATCAGCCATGATTGAATGGCAGAGTAGACTTGATGGGCCGAATGGCCTAATTCTGCTCCTATTATTTATGAAATGATGAGATGCAAGAAATGTAATTTATAGACTTTCTGCTTAACTTTATAATTTTATTGAAATCTTCCCTGATAGAGATTTATATTTTAAACATTAGAGCCACAGGGTGATACATTGTGGAAACAGGCCCTTTGGCCCAACTTGCCCATACCAGCCAAGCCAACACCTTTCCTAAACAGATCCATGAAAACCTTTCATGCACAGTCCTTCAGGCACACCCTTATAGTTTTAGTTTGTGATTCCCTACATTGGAAAATATGTTTGTGACCAAAAATACCAAAGGGTTTTCACCCAGCCTCAAGAGGGCACTGTTGCCACAGTATGCAAGCAAGCTATGCAATCTATCGTAGAGAAATTTATCAAAGAAAATCAATAAAGTCATACAATATGTAATTTGTAGATTTGTGATGTATCCCCGTAAAATCGTACAGATATTTTAAAGGATAAAGCAAGGATTGCTTCACAATATGGCAGCCTTCTGAAATATTTCAAATACAAAAACAATGCTGCAAGGAATTGAAGTATTTAAGTTTGAAACTTTGTTGGCCCTTTTGAAACATCGACTTAATGATCCAATACAATTATTTCACATATTCCATATATATTTTTGGTAGGAATACAATTTATAATTGTACGACTTCTGCCGCACGAGTAAAATGAATTAGTAGTTAATGTAAATGAATGCATGAGAAATACGAAAATCATGCTTTAGTATCCTAATAGTGCACTAATAAATGCAGTTGAGGGAAAATCGGAATTGGTAAACCACATGAGTTGTGTTATCCTCTTGTGGGTGCTAGATATCACTGGCCATTTTGTATATTTAGTGGAAAAATGAAATGTATCAGATTAGCAACATTGATATTTAATACTCTACATGATTATTTTTTTCTCATGATAGTACAATGTGTGGACCAAGATTTTATAAAACTTGGTTTCTTCTGAAGATACCAAATAGTAGATGGCATCTATCACCATCTAGAAATGGACATAAAATTAGACTGGCTACTGTTTTCATTGTGAATTGATCCAGTCTATAAATTCAGAATATAGGCACAAAAAGCTGGGGTAATTCAGGCAGCATCTCTGGAGAAAAGGACATTTCGAGTCAAGACCCTTCTTCAGACTGAAAGTCACGGGAAAGGGAATCGACAGATATAGACGATGATGTAGAGAGATATAGAACAATGAATGAAATATTTGCAAAAAAGTATCAATGATAAAGAAAACAGGCCATGTTTATTCTTATTTGTTTTCATTTTTATTTATTGTTATTTGCATTTCCTTCATTTTTGAATTGTCTCCCTTTGTCATCTCGGATTTGAAGTCACATTATACACTTTTTTTTGCCCTCACTAAGTAATTACATGAATTCTCTCACCTATTAATTGGCAAAATAATACCCAGTGTATTCTACCATGGATTGCCTGAGGACCAGATATTTCGACTAGTGGGAAGCACTAGTGTGCTTTCATCAAATAATTAGTTTTTAAAACTAGTCCATCTCCATGTCAGTAATTTTTCACATCAGACCTCCATGCATATGTAAGTAGAACATTCAAGGGTATACATTTCCATGCAAGACATTAATTAGAATAAAAAATAATGACTTTACAGTTATTTATAATGTATAAGAGAAATCGTTACCTTTCAGAAGTAATGTGTGAGATAACAAAATAAAGCACATTTTTCATTTTCACCTTCCCCTCATTTAACAATGATCCATTCTACATTTCCTTAATCCTTGAACATTGTCTGCTTTGATCTGTCATGTTCACACCTTACCTTTCCACATGTCTCCAGTCTTCCTCTCCCCTGACTCTCAGTCTGAAGAAGGGTCTCGACCCGAAACGTCACCCATTCCTTTGCTCCAGAGATGCTGCCTGGCCCGTTGAGTTGCTCTAGCATTTTGTGTCTATCTTTGGTGTAAACCTGCATCTGCAGTTCCTTCCTATACATTTCAGCCCCTTTCTCTGGTTTGGCAAATTGGCCTGAAATTTGGGGCATTCTACAAAACTGACACAATTGATGTACAAATATGCATCCTGCTTCATCTAATTCTGCTTATTGACAGATATATTTAAAAAAGTTTTTTAAATGTTTACCTTATAATTGTATCACTTCCCATCAATTACATTAGCAATATCAAACTAAAGAACATAAAATATTACACATAGGTAAAGATAATCATACATTAAGAATATCTATATATACACAAATATATATATATATTTATTTTACACATATGGTTTTTTGTATTGTTGGACAAGCCAAGGTCCCATTGATATGTTCGGTGCCGAACACTTGGGCTCGGTCCGCCAAAGCCTGCTGGATCTCCCCATGGCTAACTATTTTAACTCCCCTTCTCTTTTCCACACTGACTTTTCTGGCCTGGGCCTCCTTCATTGCCTGAGTGAGGCCACATGCAAACTGGAGGACCAACACCTCATATTCCGCTTGGGTAGTTTACAACCTAAAGATCTGAACATTGAATTCTCCAATTTCATGTGACTAATCTACTTACAAACTCCCCCCCCCCTCCCCCGTGCCGCACCTGGATTTGCCCCCCACTTCTCCCTTTTCCTGTCCCCTTCCATCTATGTTCCTTCCTATGGCTTCATAATGCTTCTATCCTTATTTCATACGTTTTCTCTTCATCTATGGCCTTTGTCTAACCATCTACCTATCACCCCCCACCCCTCCTCGCCTGTATCCATTTATCACTTGCCAAGCTTTGTCCTGCCCCCGCCTCTCTTTCTTTCCAGCTCTCTCTCCCCCCCCCCCCCCCTCCCCCCACCCACCAGAATCAGTGTTCAAGAGGGTCCTGACCCGAGACATCACCTATCCATGTTGCCCGACCCGCTGCATTATCCCAGCACCCCAAGTCCTTTTTACCCATTCATATTGTATATTTGAATAACCAATTCTTCATCTTAACATACATTTCTATTCATTTTGTAGCAAATTTAGGATTTATTAAAATATTCTCAACGAGGCAGATGGATGGTTATCCAAAAGATTTGCAAACCTCCACAATTCAGGGAAATTGAAGGCATTGATTGAAATTACATGTACTCATCCAAGTCTGGCAAGTCTGGTTGTTTCTAAAGACACAGCAATAACGTAACAGTTGGTGCTTTTTGTATCTTTTTTATTGGAGAAGGCATACATAAAGCTGAAGCTGTAAAAGTTAGTATTCTCCAGTCTGCTGTTGGTGAGGGATGACATTCGTATTTTATGGTTAACAACTATTGATTTTTTTTTTGAGGAAAAACATCTGTAGTTAATTACCAGGAAATTTACATTCATGTCATACTACATCCATAGACGTTTTACATGTATATTTTATTTGTGTAATATATAACACTTCTTCCTTCTCTAATCCCTGAGCTTGGATGCAATTTTGCTATCTCAGTTAATCCTTCAAGCACAATATAAAGAAGACATGGCGTTACCATTAGTTGCATACTGCATTAAGCATAGTAAACGCATGCATCATAATCCACGATCATAGTGACTACAAACTTATCTGTGGTCATGGTGATTGCAAGCGTAATTGGTGGTCATGAATAATAATAATATCTTTTATTGTCATTGCACATCAGTGCGACGAGATTTAGTGCAAAGATCTTGGTAACCTCTGGCATTTAGCAGCTTTAGTTCTTATATAACTGGGAAATCCTTTAGGTAAACATACTGTATGTGGACCCAGCATCTTGAAGTATGACACAAAAAGCTGGCGTTATGGGCCTGTCTCACTTAGGCGATTTCTTCGGCGACTACAGGCGACTGCCGCAAAATTTTCAACATGTTGAACATTTTTCGGCAACGGTGAATTCCACTAAAACTAGGTGTCGTCGGTGAATTACATTAAAACTAGTCCCTGGCAGTCGGCTAAAGAGTCGCCCAAGTGGGACAGGCCCTTAACTCAACGGGTCAGACAACATCTCTGGAGAAAAGGAATAGGTGATGTTTTGGGTCGAGACCCCTCTTCTATTCCTTTTCTCCAGAGATGCTGTCTGCCCGCTGAGCTATTCCGTCTTTTTGTGTCTATCTTCGGTTTAAACCAGATAGATAAATCTGCAGTTCATTCCTACACATCTTGAATATTACTTTTATGTAAAATTGTACAACTAATTGGTGTGCATAGTCAGGTTAACTATAATAATGCATTGCATCAGTTATGTTTATAAAAATATTCAAAAAGGAAACTAAGTGATATTTTGATGTCCACAATAAGGATTCTAGACCAAACAGTCGACATTTTTCAATTTGCGTCACCTCGAATACAGAGGGTGACAGTTTTGAATGGTCTCACTATTTTTACATTCATTGAAATCAATATGTAATTGGAAATTTTCTGCTTGGTTGCTCGTAAGTAAAAACTTTGACATGCTGTATTCCAAGGTTCAGCCCACCACAGTAACATAATTGACTGTGTCAAAGAAGATTATTTCATGTAATTCTAAATCACATGAACACTGAATGGTATCTTCTTGACCTGCCCATTGTGAACTGTGATAGAGTTTGTTGGGTGGTAGGTAGATACAGATTTAGCAGTAATTGTTTTAAAAAAAAGTAATTGGGTGCATGCCTGAAAGAGGCAGGGGAAAATATGAGGGGACGTGCAGAAATAGTAGGGAAATAGGACTAATTCCTTAGGTCTTTCAGAATCAGCATAGGTGTATTGGGCTGATGGTCCTCTTTCTGTGGTATATGAATCTTTGATTTACCATGAATATGAGCAAAAAACTAAATGCATGAGCAGGAATTGCGTGGACATTTTAATGTCTTTGCATTTCTTTCCTCTTTTAAATTGAGCTTCTCTATGATGTCTCATTATTCCAGTGGGAAGTACCGCTGACAGTCGGCCTTGAAAATGCTCTGTAGCAAAAAAGACCTTTTGAATTTGCCTGGTTTCCCATGGAGCAAGGAAGCCTCCTAATCTCTGCTTGATTTATCACAACACAAGATATCATGTCACGTCGGCTGAAGTATTAAATGCAACTGAAATGGAAGGGTGCATAATATAAGGACAGACATCTAGTCAATAAAGCTGAGGATTCATTGTACAGGAATTAAACATTGAAAATGTTACAAATAACAAAATCCTCTTTGACTGTCAAGCTTTCATATAATGGCCGATTACATAAGTTACCTAAGGACGACTGGGAATTTTACATGTTTCCAGGAGTGGAAGTGGAAAGTAATAGTGGCCAAAAAGGGAAGGTTAAAGGTTTTACACATACAGATATAATAATCCCAGAAATATGAAATGAATAAAACAGTAAGTTTATTGCAAATGTTTTCCATCGGAGGTTGTCTTCATATACCATATAGGCAGTTCCTCTCATCTCAGGTGTATTTCCATACTTGGTCCATACTTCCCAAATAGATCAAGCACTTCTTCAGCTGTTATTTTGTACGGCAAATTTCTTATGTGGAATACTTTGCCTCAAATTGCCTCAAATTGCAGAGTTTACAGCACAGAAATAAACCATCTGATCCAACTGATCTCTGCAAATGTGAAAAGTACAAGTGCACCCCGCATTGCAGTCTGTTCCAATGTAGCAAATGGAATTTGCCGAATCTGATGAATACTGATCAGCGAATCTGCTTAAAAGCTTTTTAAAAAAAAAAAGCCTGTCAACTAAAAATGATTTTCTGTACATTTCAAAACCTGATGTTTGCAGGATGAGGAAATTGGGGGGTGGGGGGGGTGGGCTGCAGCAACATTGCTATAACTTGCCACACTTCATTTGAAAAGGTTGGATAGCATTGACTCAAAACCTAAAAGATACAAGGGTAAGTGCTGCTGATGGTATGAAAAGCTGGTGTGATGCTATCAATCCTGTTTGAGATGATGCTTGAGCAATAATAAACATAATTTGAACCTCAAAATTATGTCAAAACCTGAATGCATCATCTTAATAATTAAAGGAAACATTCAATGGCACAGTCTGACAACATCTGATTTCCACTTCCAATATACGTGGAAAAACACTCAGAATTAAAAGTCAGTCTTCTGGACACTTCTACAAGCAGCAGAAAAGATGATTTCACGTCATTCAAACTTGACGTCATTTGATTGCAGCATTGGCAATTGTCGTACGGAGGAAACCTCCATACTTTACTGCTTCTCCAATTGATCACGGTGAAGTCACTGTTCTCTATCACAGCTCTTCATTCCAGAGGGAACTAGCACGCGTCTAATTCCATTTTTGGTGGCAGTTGAGTGTTGCTGATACAGGCGTATCGGATTCCTTCAGCATATTGACTGACACTGCAGTAACTGACTCTTCTCTGGCAAAGTGCAGCATTTCTTTTCCATTGCAAAACAAATTTGGTTCAATCAATTGGCTTATTAGGCAATTTTAAAGAGCAGTTAAGAGTCAACCACTTATTGTCAGTCATGTAAATCACAACAGATGTATTTTATCTTCAAAGACATTGATGAATTGGGTGGATTTTTACAACAGTCTGGAAGTGTCAAGGTTGTCATTATGGATGACAATTATTTATGCCAAATTTTATTTAATTACCCAAGTATATATTTTCCAAGTCCTTCTGACATGTTCAGATCTTTAACCCAGACCACTGAATCACAATAGCAGCAACGTAATCTTATTTCTCCAAGCTCTCAACCACCTCCTCATCCAAAAATACTAAAAGGTATTTAAGGTATTTAAGTGAAAGTTTTGCATAGTCCGTATCCTATGCAAAACATTTTGGATATCTTGCTTTGCCACTCATGAATACATGAATGAGTAGGATGAGAGAATACGATAACACTATTTTGAACAAGATTTGCGGTGTTTCTTTTAGTGGAGCTATGTAAATTATGTGCTCATATCATCTTGTAGCTTGACCCATTTTCCAGAGGCAGCGAATGCAAAATAGACATTCATTGCACTCTCCAATTGGTCTGCAGGACAAAGGTATTTCTCTCAATGGACTGCATTTGACAAACTCATACCCCCTTTATAATTTTGGGGTAGGAGCATCACGTTGGATTCCAAGAGATACAGTTGCCCCACTGTGCACGGCGGGGCCAGGCTGAGTATACCATAATCCTGAGTCCATTTCTACACAGATGTTTCCCGTTCCGATCCATGCTTTTCCTTCTTTTCCTTCGAATTGCAGAGGCCATGGAGTCCACAGAAGCAGGCAAATGTAAATTGGGGCATCGCCTATGCGAGTCGGTGCATGGTATCAGCAAGACGTAGATCTGAAAAGTAAATAAATAGTGCCTTCAGGATTTGAGAGACAGAGATTGCATTAGAGTCATAGGAAACATATTCCATACAGCATGGAAACAGGCCCTTCGGCCCAACTTGCCCACACTGACCAACATAGACATAGAAACATAGAAATTAGGTGCAGGAGTAGGCCATTCGGCCCTTCGAGCCTGCACCGCCATTCAATATGATCATGGCTGATCATCCAACTCAGTCCCGTACCTGCCTTCTCTCCATTTCCCCTTAGCACAAGGGCATCTAACTCCCTCACATGTCCTATCCAACCTGCCTGCGTTTTGCCCATATACCTCCAAACCTGTCCTATCCATGTACCTGTCTAACTGTTTCTGGGAAATAATAAGGTAAGATTACTCAATTAAATCCCATAGATAACACCTCACTTTGCAGGATGAATGGCGCGTGATAGCGATTGACCCATAGGTTTCTCCCTCTGGAAAAGTGAAGGTGTCATTCATAACACTGGTATGGTATTATTAATGTAGTATTATTTTCATACACAGCATCTCAAGAATGTTTTATGCGCTTTCTAAGTTCAGGCTTTATATGCAAAGATTTGTATTTAGTGCCCCTGATGGCCTCTGGGTAACTGAAAATGCTTTCCTGCCAATTAAGGACATTTTGAGATATATTAACTTTTGTAATCGAGTAAAAGCAGCAACCAATTTATACGGGGAACTTATACAAATATAAATGAGGTAGGCACCAGAAGGCTTGCTGGTGATGATACTTGAGCCATAATTACTTTCAGTACAATAGACAAATCCCATGCTCCTTTTTAGAATAGAATCACTGCTATGGGGAGAAGGCAGGAGAAAGGGGTCAGGAGGGAAAGATAGATCAGCCATGATTGAATGGTGGAGTAGACTTGATGGGCCGAATGGCATAATTCTGCTCCTATCACTTATGACCTTATGTCAGTGTTGATGAGGAAGCAAGATGTAACCTTGATGTAACCTTGGTATAACCAAAACCTTCTCACTAACATAGTCATAAATGATTTCTTGATATAAGGACAGTAGTTGCAACAATATTTGTTTAGTTCTGGATCAGAGAATAAAGCTCGTTAATGTACTTAAATCTGTTGGTCTAGAGCCGACAAACCTCAGAGGTAACAGAGATATCAGTAAACCATCGTCGTCACCAATACACATTTTCAGAATCTGAAATGAAAACTAGTGGAATTTACAGAAGATAAAAAAACATCGAGAGATGCTTTCCATATTTAGCTGTTATGCAAGTGACATAAAATGTTTTTGAAGAAGGACATAATTGGTCCTAACAGACTAACAACACTCTTAAGGGTGCATGTCTAATGAACCTGCTGCTAGTTTTCGTTACGGTCTCTTAAGAACAAGTCATGTACATGACAGACTGATTCTGAAGATAGACACAAAATGCTGAAGTAACTCAGCGGGACAGGCAGCATCTCTGGATAGAAGTCTAGACCCGAAACGTCACCCGTTCCTTCTATCCAGAGATGCTGCCTGTCCCGCTGAGTTGCTCCAGTATTTTGTGTCTATCTTCAGTGTAAGCCAGCATCTGCAATTCCTTCCACCAGAGCAGCATTCCGAAATTGGTTTTGCACAAATGTGCTTTTAGTTATATTAACATCCATACATATTGCTGACATTTTTAAGACCTACTGCAAGTCTTAGTATAATATCTTCTAAAACATTCAGAAATATGTTATCCCATTACAAATTAAAAATAACATGCTTATAGATTCCCAGGCATCAATCATTCACAGTGACTGAACATCATACACTAATGAATGTTAACGGAAATAGATTTGGGTCTGAAACGTGCAGCTTGACTGATGCAAGATAAATTCATTTGATGTATAATCAGTCTCTGGAGTGTAATTTTCATCACAGGAAGATTTTTTCTAAATGTTCCTCTCCTGCTTGCCTTAGCTTTCTGACTTGGCAGAAGAAAAGAATGTTTAAGATTGCAGACAGGTGCCAATGTTGCAAGCAAATTTGCGAAGGACCTAGCAAGAAGTTCCACTCTGCTGTTTTTGGATTGAGGTTTTAGGTTGTATTACATGTGGTCAAAAAGAAAAAGGAAGTGTATGCAGGGGGTTTAGAAGATGAAATCAGACAGGGCCTTAGAGGAATATAAAGCAAGGAGGAAAGGTGATTGGAAGGGCTAAAAGGGGCCATGCAATGGTTTTGGTGGGTCGGATTAAAGAAGATCTCAAGGCTTTTCATACCTTCCCTTAAAAACAGGAGGGGGACCAGGGAGAAGGTAGGACCACGCAAGGATAAAGGAGGAAATTTGTGCTTGAAGTCAGATGCAGGCGAGCTACTAAACAAGCACTTTGCATCAAAGTGAATGACATTGAGGACAGTGAGATCAGTGTGGGGAATACTAACATGCAAGGGCATTTTGAGATCAAGAAGGAGGAGATATTGGGGCTCTTGAAGCGCATTAAGGTGGATAAATCCTCAGGGCCTGATGGGATCATGTTATTGAGAGTGGCAAGAGGGGAAATTGCGGGAGACTTGATGAAGATCATTGCATATTTTTTTGGCCACAGATGAGACCCCGGAGGAATGGAGAGTAGCTAATGTTGTTCCTTTGTTTAAGAAGGGAAGTGGAGAGAATTCAGGGAATTATAAGTCAGCGAGCCTTGCGTCAGTAGAGGGTAGCTATTGAAGAGGATTCTTCAGGGTAAGATTTTCACCCATTTGTACGAGAATTGGTTTCTTAGGTTTCTTAGCTTTGTACACGGCAGGTCATGTCTTACTTATTTGATCAAGTTTTTTTGAGGAGGTAACAAAGGTGACCGATGAGGGTTGGGTGATGAATGTTGTCCACAGTAAGGCATTTGATAAATTCCCCTCTGGTAGGCTGATCCAGAAGATTTAGATGCACATGATTAACAGTGACTTGGCCACATGGATTCAGAACTAATTTACTGATAGACGACAAGGTGGTGGTGTAAGGACAATATTCAGACTGGAGGTCTCTGACCAGTGGAGTAATGCAGGGATTTGTGCTGGGACCTCTGTTGTGTGTAAAATATATAAGTAAAATGGATGTGAACGGTGGGTTGTTTACTAAGTTTGCAGATGACACTGTTATTGCTGGGGTCGTGGATTCTGGTGAAGGCTGCCAAGGTAAAAAGCAGGATAAAGATCAGCAATAGAAATGGGTGGAGAAATGGTGCTTGGAGATTAATCCAAGCCACTCAGAGGTGTTGCCACTCTCACACGCTAGAATTTAGAAGATTGAGGGGGGATCTTATAGAAACGTACAAAATTCTTAAGGGGTTGGACAGGCTAGATGCAGGAAGATTATTCCCGATGTTGGGGAAGTCCAGAACTGGGGGTCACAGTTTAAGGATAAGAGGGAAGTCTTTTAGGACCGAGATGAGAAAATTATTTTTTCCACAGAGAGTGGTGAATCTGTTGAATTCTCTGCCACAGAAGGTAGTTGAGGCCAGTTCATTGGCTATATTTAAGAGGGAGTTAGATGTGGCCCTTGTGGCTAAAGGGATCAGGGGGGTATGGAGAGAAGGCAGGGATGAGATACTGAGTTGGATGATCAGCCATGATCATATTGAATGGCGGTGCAGGCTCGAAGGGCCGAATGGCCTAATCCTGCATCTATTTTCTATGTTGCACTTTGGGAGATCGAATGTAGGGGGAAAAGATATAATTAATGGCAAGACGCTGAACAGCATTGATGTATGAAGGGATTTTGGGGTCTAAGTCCATATCTCACTGTGAGTGTCAACGCAGGAAGATAGAGTGGTAAAGAAAGCATATGGTATGCGTGCCTTCTTTACCATTGGGGCATTGAGTATGAGAGTCAGGAAGTCATGATGCAGCATTATTGAACTTGGGTTAGGCCATATTTAAAGCATAGCATGGAGATATGGTCGTCCCAATACAGGAAGGATGTGGAGGCTTTGAAAAGCATACAGCAGAGGTTTACTAGAACGATGGTACACAAACATGCTGGAGAAACTCAGCGGGTGCAGCAGCAGCTATGGAGCAAAGGAGACAGGCAACATTTCGTCCCGAAACGTTGCCTATTTCCTTCGCTCCATAGATGCTGCTGCACCCACTGAGTTTCTCCAGCATTTTTGTGTACCTTCGATTTTCCAGCATCTGCCGTTCCTTCTTAAACACTTTACTAAATCGATGCTTGGATTAGGGGGTATTAGCTACTTGGTTGGATTGTTTCCTCTGCAACGCCAGAGGTTGAGGTGAGACCTGACAGAAGTATATAAAATTATGAGAGGCATAGATAGGGAAGATAGTCTTGTTTGTCTTGATAAGAAGACTAGATAGTAATAAGATAGTCTTGTTACCGTTGTCACCTTTGTTTCTTGACGTCCTCTGAGCGAGGGCTATATATATGTAGTGATGTTTGTATTTAATCTATGAACACTGCTATATAAACGTTATAAACAGGAAAAAAATAATTGCACCACTATGACTATGCACGTAAATATATTTATTTATTGCTCACATTCTATGTCGCTCTTCTAGGGAGATGCTAACTGCATTTTGTTGTCTCTGTACTGTACACTGCACAATGACAATAACATTTGAATCTGAATCTGTACCTCCACCAATGTAAAGCACCTTTGCCAACGAGAGTTGTTTTTTAAATGTGCTATATCAATAAAAGTGACTTGACTTGACTAGTCAGATCCTTTCTCCCAGGATGGAAATATCTATTACTAGAGAGCATAGCTTTAAGTTGAGAGGGGCAAAACCAGCATCTGCTCCTTCCATTCGTGTGTCTGGCCTCCACCATTCATGATCAACTATATGGCTTCAGAGCTTATGTCCGATATATTGGTTATGAGAATGCATGGCTCTTTCTATTACAGACTGATTTTGCAGCATGGCATGCAAGCCCAGTGCTGCAGTTTCACTGGTCCACAATCTTCAATGGTTTCATTTTTTGGAAATAAGCTTCATAAATTATCAAAGGAATTTTGACCATTGAATACACTTCTCTATTGTTTATTTCCCAACAAGGGAAACAAACTGGCAATAATTTTGGTTTGTAATCTTCTCATGAAAGGACAGAAATTAATTGCATTATAAGGTATTACTGCACAAGATGTTCTGACCGATATGCATAGGTAGGTAGAATGGTGTATTCAGTCACAGTTTATTTGCTGGCTGCAAAGCTGCATTAAATTGTTTTTTATTGCCAGCTAAAAAAAAAAAAAAATCAATAGTCAATATAACTCATTTTGGACCTACATGAATTTCACCTTGTTCAACAAACTCAAAAAAAGCTGAACAGCTCATTGTCTTTTGATGGTTTAAGAAAGCTGTAAACATGACATTATTAAAAATAGCAAACCTTTTTGCTGGTTACTGTAACATGCATATTTTTTTAGCACTCTGTTCCGTCTTACAATTTTGTAATGGATCAGTTTATTCTAAAATGACTTTGGTGGTGGTGACAGTTTAAAAGTTTGCTTTCTTTACAATTACTACAAGCTTGGATGTTTACAATGTTGGCATCCCAAGGCTCAGTGCATTGTACATCGCTACTGTATTTAAATGAATATTGCAAGTAGATAGATTTCACATGAAATTTTAGTTTAGTTTGGAGATATAGTGCCGAAAAGAGGCCCTTCAGCCCACTGAGTCCGCGCCGACCAGCGGTCCCTGCACACTATCTTACGCAGGGACAAATTACGATTTTACCAAACCATCTTTGGAATCAAATCGGCTCGAAGGGCCAAATGGCCTCCTCCTGCACCTATTTTCTATGTTTCTATGGTTCTATGAATGCGGGAGGAAACCGGAACTCCCGGAAAAAAACACACGCAGGTCACGGGGAGAAGGTACAGACTGTAGTCAGGATCGAAGCTGGTTCTCTGGCGCTGTGAGGCAACAATTCTACTGCTGCACCACCGTGCCGATGTATGAACTATTACATTCCCTTGAAGGTGGAAAGTGAAGATGTGATTCAGTGTGAGGTGTTGCTGTGATGAATGATTTCCAAGGATGGACTCGGTGGGCCGAAGGACCTGTTTCCGACTGTATGTCCAAACTCAACTAAAATCTGATATTCATTCAAGCGATACTCATTGAAATACCATGGCAATTTGCAATGCACTGCGCGTTGGAAAGCCAACATTTCCAAAGCTTCTTGTGATTGTAAAGAAACTCCTGGTCTTAAAGTCAGCACTCTCATATGAGTGTTTTTCAGAGAAAGAGTGGTGAAAATATTTAATGTAACAGTTTTGAAATTTTGCATTATGCCTGTTACTGATAGATCAGGCTAATAAAGCATACCAACTCAATAAAGGCAAATGGATGGAGTAATCAACAAGATCACGATGGCTCATGAATGAATCAGCCCGACTATTCTGGGCACTGTCATCATGGAAAGCATCTACGTTAGGTGTTGACTCAAAAAGGTAGCATTTATCATCAAGCATCTTCACAGTGCAAGTCATGCCCTCTTCTCATTATTCCCATCGGGCAGGAAGTACTGAAGCATGAAGTCCCAGACAATCACTTTCCTGTAACCATCAAGTTCTTGAACGGACCCACTCAACGCTCATCCTCCCTCAGCAACTGAATACAATGGACCACCTTTTGCACTGTCATGAACTTGTTTTCCAATTGTGTTTTGCACTGTTTTAGTCTTTTTCTTCTTCTCCCTGTTATGAATAATTTCTGTGTAACACGTTTTGTGTGTTGTTTGCATCTATACGCCTACGATGCTGCTGCAAGCATGAATTTCATTTTGCCTCTATCTCACTGTACTTGTACGTATGGCAATAACTACCTGACTGACCATGACCTAATTGGATTGCTGATGGGCTAGTAGGGAGGGTGGGGCTGAATGGTTTCCTCCAGTTCTTTTTGCTCAGCTTTATTTCACCACAGTTTCTTTGTTTACATTGAAATTAGTTCAGTTCCCTGAGTAACAATAAAATGATAAGTGCTTTGCATAATTGTACCTTTCAGACCCATGTGGTACAATTGCTATTAGAAGAAGCACAGATGTTACAATATTTTTTTTAATGGGTTATCCAACAAATGTGCTGCTTTACGATTCAAGCAGAATGTGTAGTGGCACCATAAAATAAACCTTGTTTCATCCACGTCTGTTAATGCAAATAGCTTTTAGTTTCCCACATGGAGCCTTCTGCCTGTATGGCATGGAACTTGACAATAACAAATATCAATAACATTACCATGACAAACACTGCTATTTTTATAATACCATAGGCACCGCTTGATATCACACTACTTAGATTGAATCCTCATCAAGCCACAGTCCTCCCAATACATCGTGCAGGATTTGCAGTTCAGAAGAGATTTTTAACATTTTACATTTTATTCCGTTGCCTATTTCCTTTGCTCCATAGATGCTGCCTCACCCGCTGAGTTTCCCCAGCATTTTTGTCTACCTGCGATTTTCCATCATCTGCAGTTCCTTCTTTTACATGTGTTGATTGTTTACCTTCTGAGATTATTTCCATAAACCGCTTTCCTTCTTTGCTATTAAAATATATTCTGGAATTAATAGGATCAGTTTTTCCTTCGGAAACGTCAAGGGAAACTTGTTCAATAGGCAATAGACAATAGACAACAGGTGCAGGAGTAGGCCATTCGGCCCTTCGAGCCAGCACCGCCATTCAATGTGATCATGGCTGATCATCCCCAATCAGTATCCCGTTCCTGCCTTCTCCCCATATCCCCTGACTCCGCTATTTTTAAGAGCCCTATCTAGCTCACTCTCGAAAGCATCCAGAGAACCTGCCTCCACCGCCCTCTGAGGCAGAGAATTCCATAGACTCACAACTCTCTGTGAGAAAAAGTGTTTCCTCGTCTCCGTTCTAAATGGCTTACTCCTTATTCTTAAACTGTGGCCCCTGATTCTGGACTCCCCCAACATCGGGAACATGTTTCCTGCCTCTAGCATGTCCAAACCCTTAACAATCTTCAGTTCAGAGATACAGCGTGGAAACAGGCCCTTCGGCCCACCGAGTCCGCCCCGACCAGCGATCCCCGCACATTAACACTGGGGAAAATGTACAATTTTACTAAGCCAATTAGCCTACAAAGCTGAATGTCTTTGGAGTGTGGGAGAAAAAACCAGAGCTCCCAGAGAAAACCCACGCAGGTCACGGGGAGAACGTACAAACTCTGTACAGACAGCACCCGTAATCAGGATCGAACCTGGGTCTCTGGCGCTGTAAGGCAGCAACTGCTGCGCCACCGTGCTGCCTGCTTGTGTATTTGAAAATAAATAACAGACTGCAGATGCTGAAAATCTGAAATTAAAACAGAAAAAGCTGGAAACTTAGCAGGTCAAACATATCTGTGGAGAGAGAAATGGTTCTTCTTGTTCTTGCGTAAGGCGTGCACAGCCTAAAGTTGTAAGACAACTTGTTCTGTTTGATCTTCTGTTTGTGCACGCCAGGTTGATTGCATTCGTCGAAACAAGGTGGACCACGTGAAGGTTGCAATCTCGCAACCCAGAAAAATGGTTAAAATGTCAAGCCTGGAATCCTTAATCAAAACTGTGACATTTCTGGATCTTGCTTTACAATTTCAACCAGCTGCAATGGGATGCAACACCAAATGCATTTCCATCCCCTCCCCTTTCAGCAATTTGAAGGAATTGCTCGCTTATGCCCCTGTCCCACTTAGGAAACCTGAATGGAAACCTCTGGAGATTTTGCGCCCCACCCAAGGTTTTGGTGCGGTTCCCGGAGGTTGCAGGTGGTTGCCGGAGGTTGCAGGTAGTGGAAGCAGGTAGGGAGACTGACAAAAACCTCCGGGAACCGCACGGAAACCTTTGGTGGGACGCAAAGTCTCCAGAGGTTTCCGTTCAGGTTTCCTAAGTGGGACAGGGGCATAAGTAACTCCCCAATCTGCTCTTCTGTTCACTCCAGAATACCCCTGTGCTCAAGAATTGCAACACCTGCCCCTTCACCGAAATGCATTTCGTTGTCTCTGTACTGTACACTGACAATGACAATTAAAATTGAATCTGAATCTGAATCTGGACCTCTTCCGTTCCCATTGTCCAGAGAGATCCAAACAGTCCCCCCCAGTAGCAACTCACTTACAACTTCTTCCAATCTAGCTTACTGCAATTGATGGTGGCGGTGTGGCTCTCTACTGCATTGTGGAAGCCAAAGGTGGATTGGGAGATAATTTTGCAGCGCACTTTGTTCAGTTTGCAGGAGTGACCCTGAGCTTCGAGTTGTCTGCCACTTTTATTCACCATTCCATTTGTGTCTGACCTTCCAAACGGTGGCCTCCTGTCCTGTTACAGTTCAAGCTTGAGGAACAACACTTCATCTTCTGCCTGGGCACGTTGCTGCCTTCTGTGATCAACAGCAAACTTTTCAACTTTAGGAAACTCTTTTCTTTCTGACTGTGTCAAAACCTTCTAGCCAATTGGCCAAACTGTCCAGCCTGACATCACTTTTGGCTCAGCTTTTCTAACTCAGCGGGACATGCCCTGTAGCCTCGCTGTTAACAATGCATTTCCCAAATAAAGACATTTTATGTGGATGTAACTGCCTATACGAATGAATGAATATTTTATTGCCACATGCAACAAGTCCCAGTGAAATTCGTTGCCAAGGTATGCAAATGGGCGCCACATAAAGGGCGCTGACTTAAATGCCTTAGCAGATGCCCTACTATGTTCTGGTGTGCTAAAGCAAAGCAAGAATTTAATTGTCCTATCTGGGACACATGACAAAAAAACTCTCTTGAACTCTTGAACTTGAGATATTTCTTTTCCCCATCAATTCCCCTTTTTCTCTACCACCAGCAACTGAATTGTTTTTCTTTTCCCCAGTTCTCATGTATGCCTCCCCCCAACCTGAAATTATAAGCTTCCTTTCCACAGATGCTGCCTGACCAGATTGGTGTTTCCAGCATTTCCTATTTTAACTTTGTCGAGTTGTCGCACCAAATCAGTAGATTTGGATAGAGTTATTGGGATTGGCAGACAAAACTGTAATTTCATGTTTTTTTTTTGTGAGGGGGTGGTTTTGGTACAACTCAGACACATTCCCACCATGGGAAGAATTAAGATAACCAGAGCCAATGCTCTGGATGATGAAGGAAATGAAAGATGAATTGAAAGAGAGGGATAGAGCCATACAGCGTGGAAACAGGCCCAACGTGTCCCAGCTGCACTAGTCCCACCTGCCCGGTTTAGTCCATATCCCTCCAAACCTGTCCTGTCCATGTATGAGGGGATTCAGTTTGAAAGGTTGTGAAATTGAACAATATATAAAAAGATAAGAACTGTAAAAACATAGAAGCCAAAGTAACAGACATTAAAATAAATGTGCTCAGCTAGGACTTTATTCCTTACAACTTAGGAGACTTGAGGGGTGATTTTATTAGAGAAATATAAAATGAAGAGGGGCGTAGATAGGGTCAATGTGTAGTCTTTTCCCAGGGTTCGGGAAACAAAAACTGCAGGACACGTGTTTAAGGTGAGAGGGGAAAGATTTAATGGGGACCTGAGGGCAACAGATGGAAAAAGCAGCCAGAGGAAGTGGTTGAAGTGGGAAGTATATTTACAATATTTGGTCATGTGAACAGATAGAAAAGGTTTAGAGGGATATGGGTCAAACATTGGCAAATGGAACTTGCTTCAATGGGTATCTTGGGCAACATGAATGAGTTGGACAAATGGGCCTGTGTATTACAGTGTATATGTTGTCATATGACTGTGTGACACTTCAACAATTGTGCAGGATCAGTAGGGTAAATCATCAAAAGTGGCGCAGTGGTAGAATTGCTGCCTTACAGGGCCAGAGACCCGAGTTTGATCCTAGCCATGGGTGCCGCCTCTACAAAATTTGTACATTCTCACTGTGACCGCGTAGTTTTTCTCCGGGTGCTCCAGTTGCCTCCCACATTCCAAAGACGCACGGGTTTGTAGGTCAATTGGCCTCTGTAAATTGTATGAAGTGCCTAGTGTGTGGGGATAGTGCTAGTGTATGGGGGTCGCTGGTCACCCTTGGTGGCATATGTTTTTGAACCAGGATCCGATGATATTTCTTGTTCTATAAGAGCTAACAGGTGAAGTTTCAGCTTCCATGCAGAGAGATGCGGAGCCTGAGACTCATTGAATCAGAGCTTTGTTAACTGTAGCCTGAGAGCACTTTGTGTCATGAGAGAACAATGATGCCACCGAGGAACAGATCAATCTCCATCAGGACCTGATTGCCGTTCTGGCAAATCAAAGAACCCACTTGCAGGTAAGATTAAAGCCTCTTCAGAGAAATAACTAGCGTTCCAGATTGCAGGAGTCAGAAGTCAGGCTCTCAAAGACAAGAATTTATCGTATTTGTCCCAAACATCTGTTCTTCCCAGTGAAAGGGGATGGCCATGCTGAAGAGAGAAGAGATAGGAAGGTATAGTGCAATTTGTCATAGGAATAGAGCCTTGACAACCAATTGAAAGGGATAGAATGTATATTATTAAATATTGTACATACAGTCCACTCGGATATATTATTTTTTTAATAACTAAATGTTTTACAATTGTATTCCTTCAAATGATTCAAATGATCAATGAAAGGTTAAAAAGTAGGAACGGGATAAGTGGTACAGTTCATAAGCCTGAAGAAGGGTATCGACTCGAAATGTCACCCATTCCTTCTCTCTAGAGATACTGCCTGTCCCGCTGAGTTACTCCTGCTTTTTGTGCCTGCCATAAGTTCATAAGTTACAAGGGCAAAACCAGGCCATTCGGCCCATCGTCTCCTCCGCCATTCAATCATGGCCGATCTATCTTTCTCTCTCAACCCTATTCTTCTGCCTTCTCCGCATAACCCCTTACTATTCATGAATCTGTCAATCTTTGCATTAAAAATATCCATTCACTTGGTCTCCACAGCTGCCTGTGGCAATGAATTCCACAGATTCACCACTCTCTGACTAAAGAAATTCCTTCTCATCTCCTTTCGAAAGGTATGTCCTTTAATTGTGAGGCAGTGGTCTCTGGTCCTTGATCCTCTCACTAGTGGAAACATCCTCTCGACATTCACTCTATCCAGGAGCCGATCAACTCTTGTTTTAATAAGTCACGTTTGTAGTGTTGGATGTGTTGAAAATACACTGTTGCTTATGTTTGTCTCGTGATGATATGACCTTGATGCACAGAGCAAACGTTTAGTCAGTACAGCTCTTCGTCTTCTTCTTGCGTATGGCGTGCACAGCCTAAAGTTGTAGGACAACTTGTTCTATTTGATCTTATTTGATTGCGCACGCCGGGTTGATTGCATTCGTCGAAACAGGGCGGACCACGTGGAGGTTACAATCTCCCACCACAGTTCAGCTCTCAATGGCTCTGAAATGTAGCATAATGAAGTGAGAAGTGTTTCTTCATTGGTGTTCACTCATTGTATGAATATTAACCATAATCTTCTCAGATATTGTGCCTCTTCTTATGTGGCATTGCAGTCAAAGTAATCTGCAGTTTTATCAATATTGAGTTAACCTGTCTTTGGTTAGGGTAAGTATCAGGTTCCACAGGCAAAAGCACATTTTTACACAATTTGTGATCTTTTAATGCTTAGGATGCAAAGATATGAATCTACTGCTAATGGGCCTGTCCCACTTGGAGATTTTTTAGGCAACTGCCGGCGACTGTCCTAGTCATAGATACACAAAAATGCTGGAGAAACTCAGCGGGTGCAGCAGCATCTGTGGAGCGAAGGAAATAGGCAACGTTTCCTATTTCCTTCACTCCATGGATGCTGCTGCACCCGCTGAGTTTCTCCAGCATTTTTGTGTACCTTCGATTTTCCAGCATCTGCAGTTCCTTCTTAAACACGACTGTCATAGTCGTAGCAGGTCTCCGAAAAACCGGCGACAACCTACATCATCCTGGCGACAACCTACGACAGTGCCCACGTCAGGAGAAGTCATTGCCGTCAAATCCACTGTCACCAAAAAATTTTCAACGTGTTGAAAATATAGCGGTGACCAGAAAGACGCTACGACTTTTTGCGCGACTGAGATGACTATTCCCGGCGACCACCGGCGAACATGTGGCGACAAACGTGTCGCCTGAAGTTGGCTAAAAAATCGCCTAAGTGGGACAGGCCCATTAGACTTATTTTTTAATATGTGGTGGTCTCATCCACCAGAACTACTCATGCAATAATGCTGTGATACTTAAAGGCCTATGCAATAAGGACTATCTACTATTGATTTGCAACGAGGAGAGCGATTTGATGTTTTGATGGAGGCTTAATGATTAGATTAGATTTATTTTTCTCTTGCATTGCTTGAGATGGAATTGGTAGCTCTTAGTGTTTTCCATAAATATAGCAATAATGAGAATGGCCACAGTTGAATTACGCTTTGAATCCATTTTCATTAACATGGCCCTTCATTGCAAACAAATATAGCACTATATAATCTAGCAGGCATTTATTAGGTTGTGAAACACACGCACATCCAGAGATTCGGGAGTAAATTAATTTAAACATCAGTGATGGAGCGGAAAGCAAAATCTGTTCGAAAACTGCAGCTGTTGGTTAACCAAAACTAAAGTGAGTTGAATTTTCAATCCTTTACACTTCAATTAAGACCAACGCCAACATTATTTTAGTTAGGTATAAATCTTTTTTGACCATCCGTTTTCAGAATTCAAGCTTGATTCCTCCATTGTTAGCATTGATTTTTGCATATTTGACGGTCATAAGTCAGCAGCCAAGTTTCAATGTTTGATTTGAGATGCGCCATGGCATGCTATTGCCTTAGTGCTATAGAAACATAGAAACATAAAGAAACCTTAAGAATTTTGTAAGTTTCTATAAGATCCCCCCTCAATCTTCTAAATTCTAGCGAGTACAAGCCGAGTCTATCCAGTCTTTCTTCATATGAAAGTCCTGACATCCCAGGAATAAGTCTGGTGAACCTTCTCTGTACTCCCTCTATGGCAAGAATGTATTTTCTCAGATTAGGAAACCAAAACTGTACGCAATACTCCAGGTGTGGTCTCACCAAGACCCTGTACAACTGTACCACAGCTGAACAATCTTCTCACAAGGAAGATTCCAGCTAGAGCTCTAATTTTGTGACTGTAGGATATATTCCTCTCAGTTTCAGTGAATGTGTGTGAACAGATTAGAAGATAAAGATTATAATATTTCACGAGTCGATTCTAGTTTACAAAAAAGCTGGAATAACTCAGCGGGTCAGAGAGCATCTCTGTAGAAAAGGAATACGTGACGTTCTAGTAACTTTCTAGTGCTGGCATTCATGCTGCCAGGAATTTAAAAAAGGGATAGCAACAGCACTTTCTAACAAAGACTATAGAGCGTTTTGCATTGACAAATGGCGGCCGTGACACTCCATTATGTACTACACCTCAGTGCGTTGGATTATGCTGGAGTGGAGTATCTTGCTCAGCTCTATGATCTTTCTAGTGCTGGCAGCCTGGCTGGACTGAGTATGCCGACATTGATGTAGCATTGTGAAGTCATAGCTGAAGATATAACTGAAGAGGGAAGACATTTTTCTTCAATTTTGACTTTTTAAGTAAATTTCTTGTGAAATATAACATCAATGTGTACAAAACTTTGTACGACCGACCAGGGGATAAAGGTGAGTAAGGTGGTGCAAAGTTTTTCACGCTATTGTGTAGCATTTTGGCGTAGTTTCTTGAGCTCACTCACACGCAGACAGACTCACAAACAAGATGAGAGTTTTAGTAATATACTAGACCAAGTGCAGACCCGTTGGGTCTGCTCCCCCAACGCAGCCGTTCCCTACCCATAGCCCCCGCGGGAGACATGGTCCTCCAACTGAAGATTCGAGCATTGAGCAGTGCGGCTGTTTTTAAATGGCGTCTTTGAGGCGAGACGCGGGCACCAACAGCCGTTATGGTCGCTGGCCAGCAGGAGGCGACAAAATGAGTGAGTGGGGGGGGAGAGAGAAGGATTTTATTAAAAATGTGTACATAAACACGACGAAATTTAATGAGGAGTGGATACTTGGAATGAAAAGTGAAATCTCTGCCGAAATGGGAAAAATCTGGGCGTTTGTGGGTCTTGTGTTGGCGTAGCAACGAATCCAAGGCTGGCACCCACAAGTTGGGCAGAAACACACACACACACACACACACACACACACAGTTTTAATATTATACTAGACCAAGTGCAGACCCGTTGGGTCTGTTTCCCCAAACAGCGTTTGCGGGGGGGGGGGGAGTAGGGGCTGCGGCATCACACTCAAATTAACCACCCCCCAAACTCACAGGTGGGGGGAGGGGGGGGGGGTGGGTGAGAAGAGGGGGGGGGGAGGGGGGGAGGAGGAGGAGGAAACATGACAGATTTGGCAGGGAAAGGAGAGCGGGGTAGGGGGTGAGAGAGGGGGATGGGGGAGAGAGATGTGGGGGAGGGGGGAGGGGGGGGATGGGGAGGGAGGGGAGGAGGGGGAGAGGGGTGGAGGGAGAGACGGGAAAGAGTGGGGAGTGAGAGGGAGGAGGAGAGGGGTAGGGGAAGGGGGCGGGTGGAGAGAGGGAAGGGGGGGGGGTAGAGAGGGAAGGGGGGTGAGGGAGGGAGGGAGAGGGGTGAGGGAGAGGGGTGAGGAGAGGGAGAGGTGTGAGGAGAGGGAAACATAGAAATTAAGTGCAGTAGTAGGCCATTCGGCCCTTCGAGCCTGCACCGCCATTCTATTTGATCATGGCTGATCATCCAACTCAGTATCCCGTACCTGCCTTCTCTCCATACCCCCTGATCCCCTTAGCTACAAGGGCCACATCTAACTCCCTCTTAAATATAGCCAATGAACTGGCCTCAATTACTCTCTGTGGCAGAGAGTTCCAGAGATTCACCACTCTATGTTTGAAAAAAGTTCTTCTCATCTCGGTTTTAAAGGATTTCCCCCTTATCCTTAAGCTGTGACCCCTTGTCCTGGACTTCCCTAACATCGGGAACAATCTTCCTGCATCTAGCCTGTCCAACCCCTTAAGAATTTTGTAAGTTTCTATAAGATCCCCGCTCAATCTCTTAAATTCTAGAGAGTATAAGACAGTCCTGACATCCCAGGAATCAGTCTGGTGAACCGTCTCTGCACTCCCTCTATGGCAATAATGTCCTTCCTCAGATTTGGAGACCAAAACTGTACGCAATACTCCAGGTGTGGTCTCACCAAGACCCTGTACAACTGCAGTAGAACCTCCCTGCTCCTATACTCAAATCCTTTTGCAATGAAAGCTAACATACCATTCGCTTTCTTTACTGCCTGCTGCACCTGCATGCCTACCTTCAATGACTGGTGTACCATGACACCCAGGTCTCGCTGCATCTCCCCCTTTCCCAATCGGCCACCATTTAGATAATAGTCTGCTTTCCCGTTTTTGTCACCAAAATGGATAACCTCACATTTATCCACATTATACTGCATCTGCCAAACATTTGCCCACTCACCCAGCCTATCCAAGTCACCTTGCAGTCTCCTAGCATCCTCCTCACAGCTCCCCCCCTCTCCATACCCCCTGATCCCTTTAGCCACAAGGGCCACATCTAACTCCCTCTTAAATATAGCCAATGAACTGGCCTCCACTACCTTCTGTGGCAGAGAGTTCCAGAGACTCACCACTATCTGTGTGAAAAATGTTTCCCTCATCTCAGTACTAAAGGATTTCCCCTTTATCCTTAAACTGTGTCCCGCGTGTCCTGGACTTCCCCAACATCTGGAACAATCTTCCTGCATCAGACAAATGCAATTCAGGACTTTTCACTTCACAAGCAAAACCAGAATGACAGTTAGTGAAGAATTTGAATAATCACTGAGCGTTCTCTATGGCAACAATGTATTTGAGCATTGGGCATTGTGACATCACACGATGGAATGTTCACCATGGGCTGGGCTCCTGCAAAGGCATATGTAAATGAATCCAATCCGATTGGACATATGTGAACATTGGGCATTGTGACATCACACGATGGAACATTCACCATGGGCTGGTTCTGCTTGTGTGGGTGAGAATCAAGTTTCTTTTTGAAATATTGAGGTGGGGGGGGGGGGGGGGGGGGGAAGGATTTTATTAAAAAAGTGTACTCAAACACGACGAAATGTAATGAGGAGTGGATACTTATAAAGAAAAGCGAAATTTCTACCGAAATGGAAAAGACGTCGGCGATTCTGCGTCCGGTTTCGGAGTTGCGGAGAATCAAAGGAAGAAACGCGGCCGGAAAGCCGTACATGCAAATGGATCCATTCCGATTGGACGTCCGCGAGCATCGGGCATTGTGACATCGCACGGCGGGAACGAATCGAAAGGCAGGAAGGGATCCGTACTGCAGGCGGACGGACGGATTTGACTTTTATATAATAGATAGATATAGATAGATAGATAGATATAGACTAAAAAAAATCCAGTCATATCTGCAAGATTCCGATTGCTAATACAGGTACCTGCTTGTACGACGAATGTGATATAATTGAGGCACCTGGAGTATTCTGACTGCCAGTACCTGACGTTATGCAGTTTCCAGCTGTCACTTATTGGCAACCGGAGAGTTTGGTTTGTTAATTCTTATGACTACATTGCACAAGAAAGATGCCAGATATTATTCAAGAGTATCTGGAGAGAAATAATTGGTGATACCAGATAGGTCAATATTTTTTGAAAAAATTACTTCTGTATTGTCTTCTGAATAAATGGGGAATTTGGAACAGCTGCGGTATTTTTACTTTCTTTTATTGAGTGACTTGCTTTAGTACCTGTTGCTATTTTCCAAGATATAGATTTATGGCACTTCAGAAATCGAGTTTGTGAAGAAAAAAGTTGATTGAAGTTCTGAGGACGTCTGACAGGAGGGATTTAGTGCAGGTTGGAGACATAAATGCAAACCAAAGAATGCAGGGGATCGGTGATGCTTTAATAATATTTAGGGTTTTCAGCTGGAAAGCGTACCAAACAAGCCAAAGTAAGTTTTAAAAAAATATACCACACAACTAATTTTTATGGGTGTTAGCAATATCTAGGAATCTCTGGGCTATTGGGAGGAGGGGGTCCCTTTTTGCCTGCCAGGTCTTGGCTGGGTCCTCCTAATGCCCCCGTCCCACTTAGGAAACCTGGACGGAAACCTCTGGAGACTTTGTGCCCCACCGAAGGTTTCCGTGCGGTTCCCGGAGGTTTTTTGTCAGTTTCCCTACCTGCTTCCACTACCTGCAACCTTCTGGCAACCACCTGCAACCTCCGGGAACCGCACGGAAACCTTGGGTGGGGCACAAAGTCTCCAGAGGTTTCCATTTAAGGTTTCCTAAGTGGGACAGGGGCATTAACCATCACCTCCTCCCAATGACTGAGGAGCAGCATCTGAATCTGAGGGCATCATCTTTACCATAGTCGGCGGGACATCGCCGGAAGGCTCGTCGGTCGAAGGGACCGGGAAACTGCCCAAAGACTTGTTGGACGGCGGGATTGGGAACCTCCCTGAAAGCTGGTCCGGGACTGCCCGAAGGCTCGGGGGGATCAGGAACACGGCCGAAGGCTCATCGACAGACGGGACAAGGAACCCGCTCGAAGACTCTTTGGATCCTGTTCCTTCTGCAGTTGTCCAGGGCCCTAGTGAGACCACACCTGGAATATTGTGTGCAGTTTTGCTCCCCTAATTTGAGGAAGGACATTCTTGCTATCGAGGGTGTGCAGCGTAGGTTTACAAGGTTAATTCCCGGAATGGTGGGACTGTCATATGCTGAGAGAATGGAGCAGCTGGGATTGTACACTCTGGAGTTTAGAAGGATGAGAGGGGATCTTAGTGAAACATATAAGATTTTAAACGGTTTGGGCACACTAGAGGCAGGAAACATGTTCCCGATGTTGGGGGAGTTCAGAACCAGGGGCCACAGTTTAAGAATAAGGGGTAAGCCATTTAGAACGGAGAGGAGGAAACACTTTTTCACACAGAGAGTTATAAGTCTGTGGAATTCTCTGCCTCCGAGGGAGGTGGAGGCCGGTTCTCTGGATACTTTCAGGAGAGAGCTAGATAGGGCTATTAAAGATAATGTAGTCGAGGCGTACGGGGAGAAGGCAGGAATGGGGTACTGATTGTGGATGATCAGCCAAGATCACATTGAATGGCGGTGCTGGCTCGAAGGGCCGAATGGCCTTCTCCTGCACCTATTGTCTATTGCCTATTGGACAACGGGACTGGGAACCTGCCCGAAGGCTCATTGAGGCCCGGCGGGACAAGGAACCAGCCGGTAGGATTGGCAGACCACGGGACTGGGAAGGAGATGGAGACGTATGGCGAGAGGCACAAGTGCCGGTAGGGGGGTGAACCGGGACAATGTGTTTTCAAGGTCGGCTGCAGGAGGCGCCCCTGGGACACAAAGATGGCTGGACAAGGAGAGGAGAGGGATGTCGGTTCACGGGAACTGCTCCTGTACATCGAGCACGCGGGCGGATCGCACTTTGGACTGTGAATAATGGCACCAAAAATGACGGCGCCTGCATGTGTAATGTATGCAAAACGAATTTCACTGTGCAGTTGCATATGTGACAGATAAAACACCATTGATCCATTGTGTCAAGGGAAATACATGGAGCAGTGCCAACCACTATGCTTTTGACATCTCTACATTTTTTCACAACCTCATGGGGAGGGAATGTGGAGCCGCCTGCAGAAATAATTTCTCTCCATATGTCAGAAGGTAGACAAAAATGCTGGAGGAACTCAGCGGGTGAGGCAGCATCTATGGAGAGAAGGAAAGAAGGCACATGTCGCTTGCTTCACAATGGCATGCAAGCCATGATCCAAACCATCATGTCTATCATCAGCCATGCTGGGTGCCTTCCGACCACAATATGGAGCTGTTTGCGGTTCCCACATTCCCCTCATCATTCCCCTCATCAGTGACGCAAGGAACTTGATAGCAGCCATGTCTTGCTCAAAACTAAAGAGATTGCCTCAGAAGAACATTTTTGTGAGGTGCAGATTAAGAAGCATCTTGTGGCAAATGCACACTGTGGCAATGGCACACCAGTGAGTCTGAAGAAGGGTCTCGACCCAAAACGTCACCCATTCCTTTTCTCGAGAGATGCTGCCTGTCCCGCTGAGTTACTCCAGTATTTTGTGTCCATCTTCGGTGAACACCAATGGTAAAGGCTTGAGGTGGTTGAAGAGAAGCCGAAATAGCCAACTGTTTAGTTCACTTCCAACATTGCATTTTTAAAAATTTAGTCAAATAGATATATTCTATTAAATTCCTAACTCTCCTTTAGGGGATTGAGAAGGTTTGGGGAGCTGTGAGAGGAGGAACTACCTCATCTTCAAGCCATGGTAGTTGTGTTGCTATTCCATGTCAATGGCAACGCTCAGATTCTGTCGGATGCAAATGCACTTTTTCTTCATGGAATTTCATTAAGACAGGACCACGGGCATAAATCGTACATAAATACCCAAACTCATTACTATTTTTTGTCATGTTGCTTTTATATTAATAATTGATTTATTTGCTATATGAAGATGAACTAACTGGTTAACAGGAATGGTTACTGGAGTTTAATGCGGATAAATGTGAGGTGTTGCATTTACCGCAGGCGGGTAGTTTGACACCCCCTGGTTTAGAGAGATACGGGCAAACAGATGGGACCTCTTGGCTGGCATTGGCAAGTTGGGCTGAAGGGCATGTTTCCGTGCTGTATGACTCTATATAAATGATTCTTGCCAGCCACCCCGCCATGTTGTATTTAATAAATCTCTGTGTTAAATAACTTGTGATATTAAAGCAAGAAATGTATATTTTGTTGCACAGTTAAGAATAACCAACCTATTCTTCAATTTTGGGAATGGGATGATTCAGTCAGGGATGACATTTTCATTGCGATCCTCCAAGGATCTCCATTTCGAGTGCAATCGATGTGAGCTGGATGAAATTACAAAGTTGGTCACATTTAGCAGATTGCCACACTGGGCATTTGAAACCCAGTGACATATATATTACAGCTGGAAAGTAAATGTATAACTGCTTGGATTTAAATTAAAGTGATAAACGTTTAAAAAGTCCAGTGATATGGAGCAAAACTCTGCTAACTTCAGGAGGCAAGGGAGTTTGATGCCAGACCATCAGATGTTCTAGATTATGGTTATTATTCCTATTAATGCACCAACACACTTTTAATTCAGTTTTATAAGATGTTACACAGTGTTATAAATGTTAGTCATGCCAGCAAGTTTAAAGGGAGTAAGGGAAACGGCACTCGGTGTGCCAGATGCTGGATTATTGGCATTTCAGAAGCCAGATAGCAAATTATCTGAGTTTTACTGTAGCTATACGGTTATAGACAATAGACAATAGGTGCAGGTGTAGGCCATTGGGCCCTTCGAGCCAGCACCGCCATTCACTGTGATCATGGCTGATCATCCCCAATCAATATCCCGTTCCTGCCTTCTCCCCATATCCCTTGACTCCGCTATCTATAAGAGTATCTAACTATCTATTGAAAGCATCCAGAGAATTGGCCTCCACTGCCTTCTGAGGCAGAGAATTCCACAGATTCACAACTCTCTGGGTGAAAACGTTTTTCCTCAATTTTAGTTTATAGCATAAAACATTTGTTCCAAGGTTTGTAATTTAGTATTAGAGAGTGAGTTTGCTTTGCATTTACCTCTCTTATGCACTAACTTTTAATATTGCAAGGTTACTGTTAGTAGTCTCTGAGATTAGAATTTGTCCTACAAATCCATTCACTAGTGGTAGTGTGTGGTATATTTCATAACCTTGAAATTCAGCATTGCTATCCATTTGCAAGCATGCACTATCAGGTACTGCATCTTGTGAAGTTTGGAGCATGGAACTGCAGATGCTGGTTTACACCGAAGATAGACACAAAATGCTGGAGTAACTCAGCGGGACAGGCAGCATCTCTGGAGAGAAGGAATGGGTGACGTTTCGGGCCGCAACCCTTCATCAGCCTGAAGGGTCTCGATCCGAAACGTCCCCCATTCTTCTCCAGAGAAGCTGCCTGGCCCGCTGAGTTACTCCAGCATTTTGTGTCTATCTACTGTGATCTTGTGATCTGAGCTGCTTGTCTTCAGCAGGCCATCAAACCCAATAGTGTGAAGACTAGAATTGCATTTCTGTGGGTTTGTTTCCTCTGATCGATCCAAATAAAGTTACCTTCCAACAATGCAGTACTGGACTGAAGGGTCAAAGGAACGTGGGTTCCAGTCCCTGATCTGCCCACAATTTTGCTGACTAAGAAGACAGACACAAAAAGCTGGAGTAACTCCACGGGTCAGGCAGCATCTCTGGTGAAAAGGAATAGGTGACCTTCCGGGTCAAGACCCTTCTTCAGACTGAGAGTCAGAGAAAAAGGGAACGAGAGATATGGACGGCACACAGAACAAATAAATGAAAGATAGAACAAAAAGCAACGGACAGATGGAGCCCTGTTCGGAGGCAAGGATTGCAGCTGATCTTTGCAACATTTGTCCGATTTTACTTTTGCTTGTGTTTTGTTTAGTAGGTCCTAATCCTACTCGATCCCTTACACGTCTCCTGTGTCATGAGCGTGCACCTTCTGCCACGAGTCACTAATTGCAGTCCTATGGCTCAAAACTCTGCAATTGAGCGAGGCCTGCAGCAACAGCAGCAGCAGCAGGCACTGAATACCAGATCAGAGAAAGTCGCAGTAAATTCTGTTCCTGCTCTGACCATAATTAGAAGCCATATGGCATCATTAAAATCCAGACTATTCCCTTCACAGTTGTAGACATTCACAATTCGTGTCTCTTGTTTGAAGAGAGACATTTCTCTCGAATTAAAAAAACTGTGCTTCGCAGGGCGAAACACAAAATGCCTTCAACTTTCTGTGTTTTGCATTTCTAGCCATTCTCTCTATTTTACGACACTAACTATGCTTTGGCTTGCTGGGGGGGGGGGGGGGGGGGGGGAGAGGGTGATGGCAAGGTTTGTTTTATGATTGGAAGCCTGTGATCTGTGCTATACTGCAGGAGTCTGGCTGGGACGCTTGCTGGGAGTTATATACAGTGACAATGCGGTTGGGAACATGGGAGGTATGATTAGCAAATTTATAGACGAAATTAAAAAATGGTGTTCTCAACATAAAGTAGGGCTGTTCGCAGTTACAGAACAATATTAATGAGTTGTTAAGAAGTTACAGAGAAATGCATGAAAAATATGAGGTAATGATTTTTGCAGGACTCGCAGTCTAGGATATCTACCGTGTATGATAGTAATCAAGGAACTGGGGGGGGGGGGGGGGGGGGATTTTGATCAGAGGGGAGATTTGGATGAGGAAATTGAAAGGTTTGTGGCCAGGTTTGCAGCATGATACAAAGATAGATGGAGGGGCTGTTAGTGTAGAGAAGGCAGGGACTCTGCAGAAGGATTTGAACGTTGGGAGAGTGGGCTGAGAAATGGCAGATGTAATGCAGCGTGGCAAAGTGTGGAGCCATGCAATTTGGTAGTAGGAATAAAGGTGCAGACTATTTTCTCAATGGGGAGAGAATTCAGAAATCGCCTTAAGGAGGTGGCATTATGACAGATCCCCACAAGCAAGGCCGTCTTCCAGGCGCCTGATGCTGTTCACCACCAGATTCAGAAACGGCTGCTTTCCTACAACTATCAGGTTCTTTAGTTTAGAGATACAGCGCAGAAACAGTCCCTTCGGCCCACCGAGTCCACGGCGACCAGCAATCCCCGCGCACATAGAACACTCTCCTACTCACACTAACGACAATACAAGAATCTGAGTTTAGAAGAATGAGGGGGGGACCTCATTGAAACATACGGAATAGTGAAAGGCTTGGATAGAGTGAATGTTTCCACTCGTGCAGGGGTGGGCAACCTTGTTCTGCATAGGGGCCAGGACGCATGTCTGTGAGCGGTTGGCGGGCCACATCTATCACATGTACACATGGATCCCGTCCCCGTCCCGCTCCGGATGGCAGGCATCAAATCATGCGTTCACAGAAGGTAGACGAAAATGCTGGGGAAACTCAGCGGGTGAGGCAGCATCTATGGAGCGAAGGAAATAGGCAACGTTTTGGGTCGAAACCCTTCTTCAGGCTTTCAGGAGCGCTAGCGTGGTGTTGTGGGCCGGAGGGACTGGTTTCCAAGGGGCTAGTATGGACCCCCCCCATTTCAGGGCACCATAATGTTTGGGGCACATGGTTTCACAGGTGTTTGTAATTGCTCAGGTGTGTTTAAATGCCTCCTTAATGCAGGTATATGAGAGCTCTCAGCACCCAGTCTTTCCTCCAGTCTTTCTAACACATTTGGAAACCTTTATTGCTGTTTATCAACATGAGGACCAAAGTTGTGCCAATGAAAGTCAAAGAAGGCATTATGAGACTGAGAAACAAGAATAAAACTGTTGGAGACATCAGCCAAACCTTAGGCTTACCAAAATCAACTGTTTGGAACATCATTAAGAAGAAAGAGAGCACTGGTGAGCTTACTAATCGCAAAGGGACTGGCAGACCAAGGAAGACCTCCACAGCTGATGACAGAAGAATTATCTCTATAATAAAGAAAAATCCCCAAACACCTGACCGACAGATCAGAAACACTCTTCAGGACTCAGGTGTGGACTTGTCAATGACCACTGTCCGCAGAAGACTTCATGAACAGAAATACAGAGGCTACACTGCAAGATGCAAACCACTGGTTAGTCGCAAAAATAGGATGGCCAGGTTACAGTTTGCCAAGAAGTACTTAAAAGAGCAACCACAGTTCTGGAAAAAGGTCTTGTGGACGGATGAGACAAAGATGAACTTATATCAGAGTGATGGCAAGAGCAAAGTATTGAGGAGAGAAGGATCTGCCCAAGATCTAAAGCATACCACCTCATCTGTGAAACACGGTGTTAAGGCCTGGGCATGTATGGCTGCTGAAGGTACTGGCTCACTTATCTTCATTGATGATACAACTGCTGTTGGTAGCAGCATAATGAATTCTGAAGTGTCCAGACACATCTTATCTGCTCAAGTTCAAACAAATGCCTTAAAACTCATTGGCCGGCAGTTCATTTTAAGCAAGACAATGATCCCAAACATACTGCTAAAGCAACAAAGGATTATTTCAAAGCTAAAAAAAGGTCAATTCTTGAGTGGCCAAGTCAATCACCCGATCTGAATCCAATTGAGCATCCCTTTTATATGCTGAAGAAAAAACTGAAGGGGACTCGCCCCCAAAACAAGCATATGCTAAAGATGGCTGCAAAACAGGCCTGGCAGAGCATCACCAGAGAAGACACACAGCAACTGGTGATGTCCATGAATCGCAGACTTCAAGCAGTCATTGCATGCAAAGGATATGCAACAAAATACTAAACATGACTACTTTCATTTACATGACATTGCTGTGTCCCAAAGATTATGGTGCCCTGAAATGGGGGTCACCATAATTTCTACTGCTGTAATTTCTACGTGGTGAAACCAAAATGTATGAAAGTGGCCTTTAAGAAAATCTGACAAGGTGCACTTTAACCACATGTGATTATTTCTACTACAAATCTCAAATTGTGGAGCGCAGAGTTAAATATATAAATGATGGGTCTTGGTCCCAAACATTATGGAGAGCACTGTGTGTATATATATGTATATATAATTGCTGGAGTAACTCAGCAGGACAAGGATTGGAGAGGAGGAATGGATGACGTTTCGGGTCGATATATATATAGATATATATAATAACTTTTAAGGAGACCTGTATCCCAAAAATTGTTTTTTTTTGTCTTTTTGACATTTTAAAGCAATACAGAAAATTGTAATGCTTTTGTTTTTGGTTTAGTTTAGAGATACATTTCGGAAACAGGCCCTTCGGCCCACCGAGTCCGCGGAGACCAGCGATCCATGCTCACTAACACTATCGTACACACACTAGGGACAATTTACAATTATGCTAAGCCAATTACCCTACAAACTAGTACATCTTTGGGGTGTGGGAGGAAACCCGGAGATCCCGGAGAAAACCCACGCAGGTCACGGGGAGAATGTACAAACTCCGTACAGAACAAGCATGCTCAGTCAGGAACGAACCCGGATCTCTGGCGCTGTGAGGCAGCAATTCTACCGCTAAGATGAAAAATGAGGTTCATTACAATTTTTTGTGATAATTCTTAGAAGCTCGGAGAGGAACACAGTGTGACTGCAACCTCGTGTCACCCAGATTATCTCAGGTAAGAAATACAATTTTATTGCCAAATTATCCATGGAAAAATATTGAATATAGCATGATTCTTGAAATGTTATGAAATCACATTTTGTGAATATCATTAATGTGAATATAGCACCAGAAAACTGATTTACATTTATATTACACTTTTCACAAACTTGTGGTGCCATAAAGTTATTTTACAATCAACAAAATGCCTTATTGTCATATTTCGCTTGGGCAGCTGTCAACCCAACAGTATGAATATTGATTTCTCTAACTTCAAGTAACCTTTGCATCCTCTCTCTCCGTCCCTGCCCCACCCTAGTCGTCGTACAACTTTCACTGTCTGTATAACTCGTTATAGAAACATAGAAACATGGAAACATAGAAAATAGGTGCAGGAGTAGGCCATTTGGCCCTTCGAGCCTGCACCGCCATTCAATATGATCATGGCTGATCATCCAACTCAGTATCCTGTACCTGCCTTCTCTCCATACCCGCTGATCCCTTTAGCCACAAGGGCCACATCTAACTCCCTCTTAAATATAGCCAATGAACTGGCCTCAACTACCTTCTGTGGCAGAGAATTCCACAGATTCACCATTCTGTGTGAAAAATGTTTGTCTCATCTCGGTCCTAAAAGACTTCCCCCTTATCCTTAAACTGTGACCTCGTGTTCTGGACTTCCCCAACATCGGGAACAATCTTCCTGCATCTAGCCTGTCCAACCCCTTAAGAATTTTGTACATTTCTATAAGATCCCCCCTCAATCATCTAAATTCTAGCGAGTACAAGCCGAGGCTATCCAGTCTTTCTTCATATGAAAGTCCTGCCATCTCAGGAATCAGTCTGGTGAACCTTCTCTGTACTCCCTCTATGGCAAGAATGTCTTTCCTCAGATTAGGAGACCAAAACTCCAGGTACACAATACTCCAGGTGTGGTCTCACCAAGGCCCTGTACAACTGCAGCAGAACCTCCCTGCTCCTATACTCAAATCATTTTGCTATGAATGCTAACACCTAGGCCATAGCCAACAACGGACCATTGTGGGCTCCACCTTCCTTTGATCATCGTACTTTTTGCATATCTTTAATTCATTTGTTATATATCTTCCTAAATCAATGCCTCCATTTCTCATTTCTCTTTCCCCGAACTCTCAACTGACAAAGGCGTCTTGACCCGAAACGTCACCTATTCCTTTCCTCCAGAAATGCTGTCTGACCTGCTGAGTTACTCCAGCATTTTGTGTCTTTATTTTGGTTTAAACCAGCAGCTGCAGTTCCTTCCTACACATAGTATAACCTGAGCTGTCTTCAACACTGCAATAGATGTGACTGAACTGAAGGCAGTTGAAATCTGTGGGATCTCATCTGCAGTTACAGTGTTGTTGCATTTACTGGCCAAAAGATAATTACTTGGATTTGCAAGTAAATTCGAGTGAGAATTGAGTAATGGAGGACAAATAACCCGCCATTACTTAGCAACAGCAACAATTTGTACGTTTATTTATACTGTCTTTTAATGTACTAAAGTGTTCTGTGGCATTTCACAAGCATGCTGTCAGCCAAGATGTCCATTAAGCCATGTCAGGTGGCCAAAAAGAGCTTCTTAGAGAAAGAGAGATGAATTGAAAGAACTGGTGGGGAATTTCCAGAGCTTGGGACTGCTAGTAATGGGAATGATTAAAAGTTTGTTTACCGGATCGATCTGCAGCCTAAAGCGCCGGTCCCACGAGCATGCGACTCCATGCGACAAGCACGACCTAACGTGGACGCTTGAGCCGTACGGCCTCGCAGGGCCGGTCCCACTTTGATCGCCGGAGCCGTATGGAGTTGTGCGGAGCTGGTCCCGACATCGTGCGGGGCTCCGAAAAACTAACCGTGTTCAAAAATTCCGCACGGTAACGTCCTGCCGGCCCGCAGCCGCCTCGACGCCGCACTCATCGCCTCGATGGGCGCCGTACGCCTAGCGCGAACTTCCCGCGGACTTCGCTGGAACCTCACATCACTCACTCGACCTCCGCTTCCGGTTTGGTCGCGCTTGCCGCATGCAGGCGCATGCTGGTGGGACCGCATGCAGGCGCATCGCTTCCGGTTTGGTCGCGCTTGCCGCATGCAGGCCCTTAACATCATGGAGCTGGAGGCCTTCCTCGGGACTGACTTTGAGCTCCACTGCGGGGCGTCGACTTACCATCGGAGCCGATTCCTTGCCTGGGATCGACGCTCCAACCACGGCCTGCGGATTTCACCATCGGGAGCTCGCAGTCTCGGGAAGCTCCAAATGCCGCTCAACATTCAACTAGCCCTGACCCGTGGTAGATCTGCGGCATGGGAGAGCTGAGATTCCCCCCCCCCCCCCGATGCAGGAGCTTGATCGCCCCGACGAGGAGACCCACCGCCATCTACGGGAGTAAGATCGTCCTGTCAACGGAAGGTTGGAGGACAAAGGAGGGAGGGATTGAACTTTTTTTCGTCTTCCATCACAGTGAGGAATGTGGAGGAGTCACTGTGGTGGATGTTTATGTTCAAATGTATTTTGTGTGTTCTGTTGCTTTTTATTGGTAAGGCAAATCAAATTCCTCGTATGTTACAAAACATACTTTGCTAGTAAAATATGATTATGATAATGTGAAGTTGATAGTGCGTAAGAAGCCAGAACTGGAACCGGCTACAAATATAGAGTGAAGCCACAGACACCATTATAGTCCATGATAATAATCCAACTTCCTATTAAAAGACTAACAAACTCAGGTCTGACATTTTTCAGCAGTTCCAGCAGAGATGAAGAATTGATGATTTCTACCATGAGACATCTTACCAATAACTACACATCGACTCATCCAGGACAAAGGAAATATGGTGGCGCAGCGGTAGAGTTGCTGCCTTACAGCGCCAGAGGCCCAGGTTCAAATCTGACTATGGTTTCTTGCCTGTACGGATTTGTACATTTTCCCCGTGACCTGCGTGGATTTTCTCCGTGATCTTTGGCTTCCTCCCTCACTCCAAAGACCTTCAGGTTTGTACGTTAATTGGCTTGGTATAAATGTAAATCATCCCATACCATATGTGTGTAAGAAAGTGTTTGTTTGTGGGGACCTGTCGATGCGGTCTCAGGCCAATGGGACCTGTTTCCGCATTGTAGCCCTAAAACTAAACTAAACTAAATCTAAGTTCGCATTAACCAACCTGATCTCCCGGTGGCTCAGCACTTCAACTCCCCCTCCCATTCCGAATCCGACCTTTCTGTCCTGGGCCTCCTCCATGGCCAGAGTGAGTCCCACTGCAAATTGGAGGAGCAGCACCTCATATTGCACTTGGGTGGTTTACACCTCAGCGGTATGAACATTGACTTCTCCAATTTCAGGTAGTCCTTGCTTTCTCCCTGCTTTCCCTCCCCTTCCCAACTCTCCCACAGCCCACTGTCTCTGCCTCTTCCTTTCATCTCCCCCCACCACCCACACCACCACTCCCACATCAGTCTGTAGAAGGGTCTCGACCCGAAACATCACCTATTCCTTCGCTCCATAGATGCTGCCTCACCCGCTGAGTTTCTCCAGCATATTTGTCTACCTTAACACTAAACTAAACTTCTTTGGTAAAAGAGGAGATATGGTTTGACAGTACGTTATGCATGTGAATTATTTAAAAAAAAAGAAAAATGGGTGAAGCAATGCCCAAAGTACAACATACTGAAAGATTTGGAGCAATACTGTGATACAATGCAGGCCATTGTGTCAATTAGATGAGAACACCTTTATCATGATATTACAATGGTGTACAATGGAAGTGTCTCTCCATGGGAGGCCGAATGGATTGGCAATCTCAGAAGGTACCTATTGATTGAGGAATGATTACGGGTATCAGGGGTTGTGGGGAGAAGGCAGGAGAATGGGGTTAGGAGGGAGAGATAGATCAGCCATGAATGAATGGCGGAGTAGACTCGATGGGCCGAATGGCCTAATTCTGTCCTATCACTTACGATCATGAAGAAAGCTGATGGAAAGTAAGATTCTATGGTTATGAGGTCCCAAAAATGAATGAGTGAAAGCATAGTTTCCCATGATGGGTGTCCATCTTAAAGCAGTAAGGAAACAGAAGAACGTTGGCGCAGCGGCAGAGTTGTTACCTCACAGCATCAGAGGCCTGGGTATCATTCTGACTCCGGGTGCTTTCTGTACGGAGTTTGTACGTTCTCCCCGTGACCTTTGTGGGTTTTCTCCGCGATCTTCAGTTTCCTCCCACACTCCAAAGACGTACAGGTATGTAGGTTTATTTGGCTTGGTATAAATGTAAATTGTCCCTGGTGTGTGGTGGCTAGTGTTAACATGAGTCTATCGCTAGTCGGCACGGACTTGGTGGGGCTAAGAGTCTCTTTCCACGCTAAATCTCTAAACTAAACTAAGAAGCAATTTTCTATTAACTGTTCAGTGTGCAGGTATTGCAATGAAATAGAAAAAGACCATGGCAGGTAGAAAAATGAGGAGACTTGATTTGTAATCAGTTTGTTACAATGGCAGGTTAGTATTCATGGAAGTTGTAATACTGAAGGTTAATGGACAATCTGAAATGTATAGCTCTCTTGTGACTCAGTTTGATGCTTCCGAATAGTAATCATAGACCCATTATTAATTTGTACCAGCAGATAACAAGCCGAGCCTCTTCCTCATCATGGATAAATTACCTGTCTAAACCATCATATCTGTTTACAAAATGTTCTCTCAATATCTTATACGCTTTTGCCTGTGATCCCAAAATATTAAAGCAATCTGTATCAAAGCAGATCAGAAGCTCGAAGCAGCGGCAATTTTATTTGGCCTGGTGTTTATTTAGTAAAATTCCATTTCTGGAAAGCTTTGAAGAAGAATCAATGTTTAAAAAAAAAAAATCATAATCAGTTATACAGCAAATTCATAATTCCCAGTATATGTTTCAACAAATAAAGAAATATGGAATCCTTTCTTCTAGGCATCCTCTCATGCATTAGATCGCACTTTTTCTTTGTTCTTAACCCTATTACCATCAATTCTTTCAATGCAGAGGAAGACTAGCTTTTTAGTCTTATATAGAACTAAAACAACAGAGGATTGACACCACAGACTGAACTGAATAGTTCCCCTCATTTCAGTGGCCTGAGGCACACATTCATCTCCAGAGCTTTGAATATTTGAATATACGTTCTCCCCATGACCCGCGTGGGTTTTCTCCGGGATCTCCGGTTTCCTCCCACACTCCATAGACGTACAACTTTGTATGATAATCGGCTTGGTAAAATGGTAAATTGTCCCTAACGTGTGTCGGATAGTGTTAGTGAGTGGGGATCGCTGGTCGGCGCGGGCTCGGTGGGCCGAAGGGCCTGTTCCCGCGCTGTATCTCTAAACTAAACGAGTTCTGGCAGCCACACATCGAGGATGTCAAAGCTCTGGTGACCCCATGGAGATGCTTCACAAAATGATTGATATTAAGGATGAAAGACTTCAGTCATGTGGAGAGAGGAAAGCTTGAGATCATTGGTCTTGCAACATAGAAGGTAGAACGCCAAAAGAAAGATTCAGTGAAATACTTTTACAATGAGATGTTCCAACACGCAGATGGTGAAGTAGAGAGAGATAAACCATTTATTCTGGTGGCACGATCAAATTTATTGCAATTGGCAAGTCAACCAGCGAATAGAATGCTGAGCTTTCTCTGAAACAAGAGTGAATTATGCAGATCTATAATTCACCATTTGAAGGAGAAGCAAAAACAGTTTCTATAGCAACATAAAATGGATTATGATAAATGCGTGAAACATAAAAAATGTGCAGGATCTGGGGAAACTGCTCTTTGTGACGAAGATTGAATTGGTGTAAATACTCAAGGAGTACACTCTTTGAGCAGGAAACGCATGAAAGATCCTTCCGTGTCGTTATATTCCGGACGGCAGAATGAATAACAACTTACACGCAGGTTGCCTGGATCATGAGAGAGAGATTTATTACCCAACATTCCCTGCTTATATACAACACCAACTCATTAACATATACATGAATATGCATGAATACATTAACATGTGCTGCCCAATTCAATGATTTTACACCCTTGGCTAAAATGTCAATTTTATAAACAATAGCGTGGTGGCGGGAGATGAGGAAGTGAAGAAAAGACACGTCAGATGCTGGAGGAATTAACGTAAGGAAACAGTGTGTGCATTGACAATCAGATGAACCAATTTCTTTAGCGAGCTTTAATACAGAGTCGGGAACCAAATAGCTGGGCTGCCTTAGCCGTAGACTCTGATATCACAGACAGTTGTCCTCACAGGAAGTCTCATTATTATGAGTTGTCTACCTCGCACAGGTATTCATTGGTAGGCACAGCTGCGGTTTTGCATTAAACGCTGCACGTTTAATGCAACCTGGCGGTCAACATCTCCGATGACCTCTCTTGGACCCACAATACCTCAACTATAGGTCAAGAAAGCTCACCAGCGTCTCTTCTTCCTGAGGCGACTGAAGAAGGTCCATTTGTCTCCTCAGATTCTGGTGAACTTCTACCGCTGCACCATCGAGAGCATCCTTACCAACTGTATCACAGTATGGTATGGCAACTGCTCTGTTTCCGACCGGAAGGCATTGCAGAGGGTGGTGAAAATTGCCCAAAGCATCACCGGTTCCTCGCTCCCCTCCATTGAGTCTGTCCAAAGCAAGCGTTGTCTGCGGAGGGCGCTCAGCATCGCCAAGGACTGCTCTCACCCCAACCACGGACTGTTTACCCTCCTACCATCCGGGAGGCGCTACAGGTCTCTCCGTTGCCGAACCAGCAGGTCCAGGAGCAGCTTCTTCCCTGTGGCTGTCACACTACTCAACACCGTACCTCGGTGACTGCCAATCACCCCCCCCCCCCCCCCCCCCCCCCCCACTCCTCCCACAGGAAAAACACTATGTCTGTATACATGTAAATAGATTTATTTATTGAAATCATATTCTATGTCGCTCTTCCAGGGAGATGCTAACTGCATTTCGTTGTCTCTGTACTGTACACTGACAATGACAATTAAAGTTGAATCTGAATCTGAATCTGACGTGCAACCTGAGTGGAGATCAGACTTGTGACAGAAAGCACAAAATGCCGGAGTAACTCAGCGGGGCAGGTAGGCAGCATCTCTGGTGAGAAGGAGTGGGTGGCGTTTCGGGTCGAGACCCTTCTTCGGACTAGTTAGGGAAAAGGGAAACAAGAGATACAGACGATGACGTCGTGAGATAAAGAACAATAAATGAAAGATGTACAAAATAAAGTAATGATGATAAAGGAAGCAGGCCATTGTTAGGCAATTTAAACTCATCTTTCTCCAGTAAACAACTTTGTTAATTTCCCCAACACCAAGTGTGGATAGTGCTTTTGGTTTTTAAATATCTGTGTTGGAAGTGAAAGGAGAAAGGTCGTCAGTTGAAATGTATTTGCCACCTAGTTCTCTCCCCTCCCTACCCCCTTCCCCTTTATTTTCCGATATTGAGGAATGATTAGACATGTATTGACTGCCATAGAGTGATACAGTGTGGAAACGGGCCATTCGACCCAACTTGCCCACACTGGCCAACATGTCCCAGCTACACTAGTCCCACCTGCCTGCGTTTGGTTCATATCCCTCCAAACCTGTCAAATCCATGTACCTGTCTAAATATTTCTTGGGGTGGAAGATTGCAACCTTCACGTGGTCCGCCCTGTTTCGACTAATGCAATCAACTCGACGTGCACAAACGGAAGGTCAAATAGAACAAGTTGTCCAACAACTTTAGGCTGTGCACGCCACACGAAAGAAGAAGACTATTTCTTAAACGTTGGGATAGTCCCGGCCTCAACTACCTCCTCCGGCAGCTTGTTCCATACACCCACCACCCTATGTGTGAAAAATTCCTATTAAATCTTTTCCCCTTCACCTTGAACCCATGTCCTCTGGTCCTCGATTCCCGTACTCTAGGCAAGAGATTCTGTGCATCTACCCGATTTATTCCTCTCATGTTTTTATACACCTCTTATAATCACTCCTTATATATCTTACAATCACTCCTCATCCTCCTGCGCTCCAAGGAATAGAGACCCAGCCTACTCAACCTCTCCCTATAGCTCACACCCTCCAGTCCTGGCAACATCCTCGTAAATCTTCTCTGAACCCTTTCAAGCTTGACAATATCTTTCCTATACCTTTACCATGGTGCGCAGAACTAAACACAATACTCTAAAGGTACACAAAAATGCTGGAGAAACTCTGCGGTGCAGCAGTATCTATGGAGCGAATGAAATAGGCAACATTTCGGGCCAAAACCCTTCTTCGGACCCGAAACGTTGCCTATTTCCTTCGCTCCAGCATTTTTTCCCCCCCCATCAGTTTTGTGTACCTTCGATTTTCCAGCATCTGCAGTTCCTTCGTAAACACAATACTCTAAATGCGGTCTCAACAACATCTTATACAACTGCAACGTGACCTCCCATCTTCTATACACAATACTCAATGTCAATGACTGATGAAGGCCAATGTGCCAAAAGCCTTTTATCTCAGCCCTCTACACCAGGTACAGCACAGGTTTGTCCAAGTGGATCACCTTTCCCAACATCTCTAGTGTCACTTGATCCTGATGTACAAAGTATGGAAATTTTAATTAGGTGTTTGATGGTTAGTTCCTATCCACAGAGAATGATGTCCACTTCACCACAAGAAGTTTGCCAAGCCTGCCATCTAGATAGGGTCAAAATGCTGGAGTAACTCAGCGGGACGGGCAGCATTTCTGGAGAGAAGGAATGGGTGATGTTTCGGGTCGAGACCCCTCTTCAGTCTGCCGGAAGATTGTTCCCGATGTTAGGGAAGTCCAGGGCAAGGGGTCACAGCTTAAGGATCAAGGGGAAATCCTTTAAAACCGAGATGAGAAGAACTTTTTTCACACAGAGAGTGGTGAATCTCTGGAACTCTCTGCCACAGAGGGTAGTTGAGGCCAGTTCATTGGCTATATTTAAGAGGGAGTTAGATGTGGCCCTTGTGGCTAAGGGGATCAGGGGGTATGGAGAGAAGGCAGGTACGGGATACTGAGTTGGATGATCAGCCATGATCATATTGAATGGCGGTGCAGGCTCGAAGGGCCGAATGGCCTACTCCTGCACCTAATTTCTATGTTTCTATGTTTCTATGTTTCTATGTCCCTATGTCCCGCTGAGTTACTCCAGCATTTTGTGTCTATCTTCGGTGTAAACCAGCATCTGCAGTGTCTTCCTACACCACCATCTCGGTAGTTTCTCCTAAAGGGAGTTAGATTTAGCTCTTAGAGCTAAAGGGAATCAAGGGATATGGGGAAATAGCAGGAACGTGGTACCTGTCCTGATTTTAGATGATCAGCCATGATCATATTGAATGGCGGTGTTGAACGGCTCGAAGGGCCGAATGGCCTACCCCTGCCCCTATTATGTTTCTATATTGCTACCTTTTCATTACACTAATTGATGCACCTTTTGTTGCCAACTTTATTAATGATACCGCAGTCATTACATGCGGTATCATGCAAGTTTGCTGATGTGTTAGGAAGGTGAGGATAGCCAGTTATCATATTCAGAAAGTACACAAAAAAGCTGTAGAAACTCAGCGGGTGCAGCAGCATCTATGGAGCGAAGGAAATAGGCAACGTTTCGGGCCTATTCGGCCCGAAACGTTGCCTATTTCCTTCGCTCCATAGATGCTGCTGCACCCGCTGAGTTTCTCCAGCTTTTTTGTGTACCTTCGATTCTCCAGCATCTGCAGTTCCTTCTTAAACAACATCATATTCAGAAAGATCTTTTGTCTCAGATTAGGCTGTTTTCTAAGGCTGGAGATATAGGTAGCAAATGAAACGTACAAATCAACTTTTCATGAAAACTGCTACAAGTTTTAGAGAGAATGAACCGCAGATGCTGGTTTATACCAAAGACAGGCACAAAGAGCTGGAGTAATTCAGCGGGTCAGGCAGCATCCCTGGAGTAATAGGATGGGTAATGCTTCAGGTCTGAACCCTTCTTTAGACTAAGAATGTCTGAAGAAGAGTCCCAACCCGAAGTGTCACCAATCCCGTTTCTCCAGAGTTGTTGCCTGATCTGCTGAGTTACTCCTGCCTGTCCCAGCTACATGTTTTACTCATTTCTCTCCAACATTTAAGCCAAAGAATTCTACAAATCTCCTTTTTCTTCATCTCCTAGATCTAGGCTGTGAGGTGTCTGGACTTCTCTTCTTTTCTCAATAACTTCTTCACCAACTGGTTGTTGTCTATATACATTTATGGTTATGACCATCACTGCCAGATCTTTCCCTTTGGTGAAGATTAAGTCAGATTTCCAAAGGCTGAATTATTGAATCAATGCAGTTGACTTTGTCCACCCATACTGTGTTCTTTACCCCGGTGGGGGTCCCTCTACGCAGGGATTCTCCCCCTCTACATTGGGGACCTGGGGTGGAGGGTATTGCACCGAGGAAAGTTCCCTGCAACCTGTTTCTCTCGCGGTTCACAGACTCGCCAGCCGCATGCCACGTTTGCGGGCTGGAAGAGTCTGTGTATCACGTGTACATGGAGTGCGTGAGGCTGCAGCCACTGTTTGAATATTCTAAATTTACTGCTCCGAAGGCTTCTGGCTGAAATATTTCATCCACCACAGTCATCTTTGGACACCCTGTTCGTACTTTAGAGGGTACAGCGCTGAAAATGTCCTGGTTGGGTTGCTCCTGTCCCTGCCCACCAGCGACCCCCTCACACTAGTCACTATCCTACGCCAGGCACCGGAGGGCTCTACCCGAAGCCAGCTAGCCTGCCCCTTTTCCGGGATTACCTCCGTGGAGGGTGCGATTAGAAAGGGAATACGCCCCCTGTGGGCAAAACCTGAGGCAGGCCACGGGACCGCTGGGCTCCGCAGGGTGTTGAATGTATCCCAATAAGGATTGTACATAGTTGTATAGTAGTTTATTACGATCGATACCGGTTTGTATTGTATTGCCGTGGTGGGTTCTGGTTTGTTTTACCGTGCGTAAAGATTATTTTTTAATCATTGAATAATATTTGTTGTGTAAAAAAAAAAAAAAAAAATGCACTGTTTTTCTTTACACCATTCTAATGGGCCTGTCCCACTTACGCAACTTTTTTAGCGACTGCCGGCACCCGTCATAGGTCGTTGCAGGTCGCCGAAAATTTTCAACATGTTGAAAATTCAGCGGCGACCAGTAAGACGCTACGACTCTTTGAGCGACTGAGGAGACGACTCACGACCGTACAGGCGACATCCCAGCGACATGTGGCGGGGTGGGACAGACCCATAACCCTCTTGATTCTTGCATTTACTGCTCCATCGGCTTTGGGCTGAAATATGCTGAGAGCAAGAGCACAGTAAATTTTAGAGTTCAGACTTTAGAGATACAGCGTGAAAAACAGGCCCTTCGGCCCACCGAGTCCGTGCCCACCAGCGACCCCCTCACACTAACACTATCCTACACACACCAGAGACAATTTACAATTTTGCCAAGCCAATTAGCCGGCAAACCTGGACGTCTTTGGAGTGTGGGAGGAAACGGGAGATCCCGGAGAAAACCCACGCGGGCCACGGGGAGAGCGTAAAACTCCGTACAGACAGCACCCGTAGTCGGGATCGAACCCGGGTCTCTGCCGTTGCCTGTGAGGCAGCGACTCTACCGCTGCGCCACCGTGCCACCCTTAATGCTGGCTAAATATGCGGTGTGTGTACACAATCCTAACAAAATGCACAGTTTTTCATACACCATTTTAACTGAATGGTATGTTAAATTGTTGGTCAACAACCTGATTTTCTGAGACATCCCTCAAATTACTAATCTATCATGCAGTAACAGGCGAGGCAAGCCTAAAATTACCTCCTTCATGGAGGTATATTGAAGCTGTCTACAGTAATGAGCGGCATTGAACCAGGGTTGATTAATAAATCCTTTGTCTTTTTCTTTTACACCTTTGCTCAGTCTAAACTAAATCGATCTACAAATTCAATTTCATAGCCACTGCGCTGGAAAATGAGCATATAATTCAGCTTCAAAATGAGGGCGTTAAAGACTCTACTAGAACAGGGTAGCCAGAGACAAGCTGCATCTCTAATCATGAAACTCGTGCAAAACACATAAAAAAACCCACAAAAATAATTCTGAACCCGGTGGCTGGTGTGACGCAGGCACAGAGAAACAAAATGCTGTACAGTCACAAACCAATTACAATCTAATGTTCCATCAAACATTCCTCTAGTTCCCCAGTAAATTGAAATCTTTGCAGCTACGCGGAATCTGCCCAGGAGACAGGTTGCAATTTGTCAGAGGGGAGGCTTGTGGTGCTGATAGAAGCTGTCATCTTGTTTCTTTGCAAAAGCAGACAATACGTAGATTCACAGCGCGCAAGAATCGGAGCAAAATAATGGGATTAACAACGCCTTGAATATATGGAGAAACTCAGCGGGTGCAGCAGCACCTATGGAGCGAAGGAAATAGGAAACCCCCGAAGGGTTTCGGCCCGAAACGTTGCCTATTTCCTTCGCTCCATAGATGCTGCTGCACCCGCTTTTTTGTGTACCTTCGATTTCCCAGCATCTGCAGTTCCTTCTTAAACGCCTTGAATATCTTGTGGCCAGTATCTCACAATGTATTAAAAACGGCTTTGTGTAAGTGACATGTTTTCACAGCGTTTCATGACATTTTACACCCGATTAGGTACTTTTAAAGAGTGGTCGCTGTCACAGTGTTGAAAGTCCAGCAATCGATTTGCACAAACAAGGTCCCGAAAGCAAATCAACAATGACAACCCCTTGCTGTGAAGAAGATGGGTCTTGAGATGTGCTTGGTCATTTATACCCCAAACTGACTGATGTGCTTATTGAATGATTCTATGTGGTAAGAGTTGCTCTTTGCTGTGGTATCTTTCCCCTTTCCTTTCTACGCTTTATTTCCTGCTTTGGCTGTAAGATACTTTCCTTCAGAGCCAGAGATGTTGACTCACTTGGTCCAGGAAGAACTCTTCCCAAAGATAGACACAAAGTGCTGGAGTAACTCAGCAGGTCAGGCAGCATCTATGGAGGAAAGGAGACGAGGAAACACTTTTTCTCACAGAGAGTGGTGAGTCTGCGGAATTCTCTGCCTCAGAGGGCGGTGGAGGCATGTTCTCTGGATGCTTTCAAGGGAGAGCTAGATAGGGCTCTTAAAAATATCGGAGTCAGGGGATATGGGGAGAAGGCAGGAACGGGGTAATGATTGTGGATGATCAGCCATGATCACATTGAATGACGGTGCTGGCTCGAAGGGCCAAATGGCCAACTCCTGCACCTATTGTCTATTGTCTACTGAAAAGAATAGGTGACCTTTCGGGTCGGAATCCTTCTTTAGACTTCAGACTTCAGTCGGAAGAAGGGTTCCAACCCAAAACGTCACCTATTTTTTTTCACCAGAGATGCTGCCTGACTCACTGAGTTGTTCAAGCACGTTGTGTATATCTTTGGTGTAACCCAGCATCTGGAGTTCCGTCCTACACAAGAACTCCTCCCTGCTACTCTGCTCTTTTCCCCTCCTTAGTACACTCATCTCCCATCTCCAAGTGGCCTCATTGCCTTTTTATCCATCTTTCCCCTTCGACCCACATCCCTCCCTCCGGCTTTACATTTCACGCCTCTCTTCTTATCTGACACCATTTTGTCTCCTTTTCCACTCGAACCTTTGTCACTTACTCCACCCATCTGACCATCAAATCTCTCTTTCACCTGTATTCACATCACTTTGTCCTGCCCCACCTCCCTTTCCAGCTTTCTCCCCACAGCTTATATCAGTCTGAACAAAGGTCTTGCCCCAAAACGCCACCTGACCATTCCCTTCCCCCAGAAGCTTCCTGAGTTCCTCCAGCACTTAGGTTTTTTGGCTCAAGATTCCAGCATCTGCCGTTTCTCTTCCCAGCATATGTTTTTTTTTGCCTATTGCCATAAACAAAGCCTTCATTGTGTATTTGTAGCTTTTCCGTCACCTATCCAGGTTATGAAGCTTGCCTCACTTTGCGTGAATGAATGGACATCACTTAAAGAACCTGGAATGATACTACAAACCATGCCTCTAGTAAGTGCAGTGATTTAAGTTGGAAGACCTCTGTTCTGACATCTGTGTTAAAATGAATTAAAATGACTTTACCAACACCGAACATATATTTTGTGTTTAATCAACAAAGTGCAGCATTACCTCTGCTTTTCAAATGGATGATCACTAACAAGAGAAGTGAGGGAGGAAGGAACTGCAGATGCTGCTTTAAACCGTAGAGAGATCACAAAAGGCTGGAGTAACTCAGCGGGACAGGCAGCATCTCTGGAGAGAAGAAATGGGTGACGTTTCGGATCGAGACCCTTCTTCAGACTTCAGGGGAAAGGGAAACGCGAGATTTAGATGATGATGTGGAGAGATATGAAAACCATACAAAAAAGTAACGATGATCAAGGAAACTAGCCGTTGTTAGCTGTTTGAAGTTGTGACAATAAAATAAGGGGCAGATAGATAGCCTGTATTATCATTGATGACTGAAGGATTGATATTAGCCAATACACCAGGGAGAACACCACTATTCTTTGAAATAGTGATGTAGAGATCTTTAAATTCACTTGAGGGGACAGATGGGGGCCTGAAAAAATATAACTCATTTATAAGATGACAGCTCTCATACCCTATCCCTGTCCATTGCACCAGATGTGGCAGCCTTACAAATGTGTCATAGCCTGAGAGGTGTGCTTGATTCCATGACCTTCTGCATCTGAGATGAGTGTAACCACATCGGTGAATGTCTCCACATCGGTGTAAACCAGCATCTGCCATTTCATCCTACACATGTTTAATTCAGGATAGTTTGTGTCTTATCAAGAGAACAGCTGGGTGAACTATAGCAGTATACTATGTAAATAATGTGTATCACAACTGCTGTGCAGCAGATATAATTATTGTGGTTGACTACAATCACTGCAAGTTAAAATGACAGAGGTGAGGGTAAACAAATGTTGACATGAATGATAAGACTGGCAGTAGAGTTATATGGAACATATTAGGATAGCTGAGTGTGCTTAGTTTAGTTCAGTTTAGAGATATAGCATGGAAACAGGCCCTTCGGCCCACCGTGTCCACACTGACCAGCGATCCCCGCACATGAACACTACCCTCTATACACACTAGGGACAATTTTACATTTATACCAAGCCAATTAACTTACAAACTTGTACGTCTTTGGAGTGTGGGAGAAAAAACGAAGATCTCGGAGAAAACCCACGCGGGTCACGGGGAGAACGTACAGACAGCACCCGTAGTCGGGATCGAACCCGGGTCTCTGGCGCTGCAAACGCTGTAAGGCAGACTGACAGAGCAAGGGCGGTGACATGGTAAACTGTGGCAGTTGTTCTATGGGGATCGTGTGAGATTAGATGTGTTAGATGCTGGAGATGACGTAGGGAGTAGAGTTGGAAGTTCAGATTGTTGTCTACGAACGCTGAACTTGCCAACCGCATGGTTCTGTAATGTTTCTCTCATCACAAAATGGATGCTGGATTAGAAATTGGTTAATAGAGCCAATGACAGGAGGCCCAGTGGAATATCACTCTTGTCAAATTCGGGCTAAAACTGGTGCGGAATGAATGGCAGAATAATTTCACATGGGGAGAGGCGAGAGAATTTAAAGGGGAATAAAATTGCAGCTTGAGTGTTACATTTCAAGTGTCAAGAGTGTTTAATTGCCATAGAATTGGCAATGGAACAATAAAATTCTTACTTGCAGCAGCATAACAGACTTGTCAACAGAATGAAAGATTAGTTAATATTCTAATAAACAAAAAAAAAATCAAAAATTCAACCACTATACAACCACACTAACAAAAAACAACTGTTTAGTGCAATTAAAGACAGGGTATAGAAAAAAAAAAGTTGAAGTAACGCAGCGGGTCCGGCAGCATCTCTGGAGAACATTAATGGGTGATGAAAGAACAGAACCACAGGACACAAGATGCGGGGCAGAGAGAGGAGCAGAACTACGAGACAAGGAGCTCACGTGGGTGGGGGAAATACATATACAAATTCACGATTCAACTTAATGTTGTGAACCTGATGGTTGTTGGGAAGAAGCTGTTCTTGAGCTCGGCGGTCTCAGCTTTCAGACTCCTCCACCTTCTTCCCGCTGGTAAGTGTGAAGGGAGAGTTTGGGCAGAACATTGTGGGTCTGTGATGATATTGGCTACCTCGTTGAGGCAGGGCCACCTATGGAACTCCTTGATGGTGGGAAGATCAGTACCTGTGAAGGAGCAGACAGTGTCGACCACTCTCTGTAACCCCCTTTGTTTCTGGGCGTTCGAGTTGCCGAACCAGGCAATGACGCAATCAGATATTATGCTCTCTTACACTTGTAGAAGTCCTACGCATCACGCACCGTACCAGACACTGAACAACGCTGTGCCCAGATCGAGAAGGAACTGCTCGCCGTTGTCTTCGCCTGTTCAAAATTCAAAGACTTTATTTTCGGCAAAACCTTCACGGTCGAGACCGACCACCAGCCACTTGTCACCATCCTGAACATGCTGCCCCCCAGCCCGACTACAACGAATGATGATGGTTTGACTTCCGCATCGTTTGCAAGAAAGGTAAAGACATACACATCGCAGACACGCTATCCGGAGCCCCGCGCACCACCAGCGGACGCCACCCCATCGAACAGAACCAATTCTCAGTCCTGATGGTCTCGTTCGTGCCCACCAACCGCCAGCGCCTCCTTGCCGAACAAAGAACTGCGGATAAAACCTCACAGCTGCGGACCTCCGTCACAAGAAACGGATGGCCAAACAAACAGTCAAGCACCCCGTTTGAAATAGGGCCCTACTTCCTGGTTCGCGATGAACTGGTGCTACAGGATGGAATAATCGTCAAAGGTCACAAGGCGGTCATCCCCCCTACTTTACATGTACCGAATTTAATCAATTTTCAAAGGGTGGAGGCCAGTTTTCCTGGATACTTTCAAGAGAGAGTTAAGGGCCTGTCCCACATGGGCGTCATTTGCACGTCATTTATGCGACATAATTTACACGTCATGACGCATGCATCGTGGCGCGCACGTGATGCGCATTACGCGTGCATGGTGCGTGGTGACGTAGGCAGTGACGAGCGGTCTCTCGCGGCGCTCCAGGATTTTGGGATGTACAAAATCTTCGTGCACCATCTGCGTGACGCGCAAATGACGCCAAGTGGGACAGGTCCTTTAGATAGGGCTCTTAAAAATAGCGGAGTCAGACAATATGGGGAGAAGGCAGGAACAGGGTACTGATTGGAGATGATCAGCCATGATCACATTGAATGGCGGTGCTGACTCGAAGGGCCGAATGACCTACTCCTGCACCTATTGCCTATTGTCTATTGTCTATTGAAGTAGAGGCATTTCTTTAGCCTTGTCACCTCGGGACTAGGAGTGCAATAGTTATTTGAGGTCCTACTCCTAAATATTATTCAATGAGCCTTAATAGAAATTGGACAGCGTGTGGTTTGCGATACCAACCATGGTGAAATAGTCTGTTAAAACATCTGGGCTCATACGAAGAGAATTCAACCGGCTTGAAGGTGACAGCAAACCAGCTCAAATCAGTGCCTCGTGATAAGAGGAAAATGCATAGGACTGTATCAAAGGTGGACAAAAATGCTGGAGAAACTCAGCGGGTGAGGCAGCATCTGTGGAGCGAAGAAATAGGCGACGTTTTGGGTCGAGAGACCCGAAACGTCGCCTATTTCTTCGCTCCACAGATGCTGCCTCACCCTCTGAGTTTCTCCAGCATTTTTGTCTACCTTCGATTTTTCCAGCATCTGCAGTTCCTTCTTACACATTGGGACTTTATCAGTGTGAGAGACATCAGTCGTAGGTATGGGAGCTGGACAAGTCTATTCATGCAAATTGGTGCACAATTAGTGGGTCTCTACATCTGCTGTAGGCAGCAAGATGCTAAAAGGAATTCAGACTGTGAAGAGAATTGCTCCTAATTCCACAATGTCACCAGTCTGCTGCCTGATTCAATTATTTGAAGTGAGATATTTTTTTTATTTTTAAAGACCGTTTAAATACAGAAGGTGCGGAATCCAACTTGGTAGATTTATTCTAAAGGAGATAACCAGAATATTAATCTACAGCAGCCACACTGCGACAGAGTGGCGCAGCAGCAGAGTTGCTGCCTTACAGTGCCAGAGACCTGGGTTCGATCCTCTCTATGTGTGCTGTCTGTACGGAGTTTGCACGTTCACCCTTTACAGAGTTGATGTGGACAAGCTTTTCCCTTTGAGAATAGGGAAGATTCAAACAAGAGGACATGACTTCAGAATTAAGGGACAGAAGTTTAGGGGTAATATGAGGGGGAACTTCTTTACGCAGATAGTGGTGGCGGTGTGGAATGAGCTCCCAGTGGAAGTGGTGGAGGCAGGTTCATTGGTATCATTTAAAAATAAATTGGATAGGCATATGGATGAGAAGGGAATGGAGGGACTTGTACGAGTGCAGGCAGGTGGGACTAAGGGGAAAAAAGTTTGTTCGGCATGGACTTGTAGGGCCGAGATGGCCTGTTTCCGTGCTGTAATTGTTATATGGTTATATGGTTATATGGTTACCCAGTGGATTTTCCCCGGGTGCTCTGCTTTCCTCCCGCACTCCAAAAATGTGCAGGTTTGTAGGTTAATTGGCTTAGCTGACATTGTAACATTGTCCCTATTGTGTAGGATAGTGTTAGTGCAGGGGATGATCGCTGCACGACCTCTCTCAATCGAAGTTAAATCCACAATAGATAACTGAGACTTGACAGCAGACTGTTGGTGCAATGTCCTATCAAAGCTGAACATCGCCTTGAGGAATCAGTCGAGCAAGTGTTGATCAGTGAATCAGAGATACAGCAGCATACACAAGGAACCGAATAATCCTGGGCAATGTTTCAATAGACAATAGACAATAGGTGCTGGAGTAGGCCATTTGGCCCTTCGAGCCAGCATCGTCATTTAATGTGATCATGGCAGATCATCCACAATCAATTCTCACAAGGGTAAGTTTTCCTTTCACTATTTCCCCCCCATCCCAACTTCAACAAACATGCTGCTGGTTAACCAGTATATCCCCAGTCAACTTGTCCAGATATGAATATGCATGGATAAATGTGAAGACCATTCATTTTGGATATCTAAAAACAAAATCGCAAATGTAAAACAGATCAATTGGTGCTGGGAAAACTTCAGTTGGTTCCTTTATTAGAATGTTAACAATGTTGATGATTCATAAATGTTAGTCCTACCTCATTGGTGACCCTCGAACTAACCTTGATCGGACTCTGCTGGCTTTACCTTGCACTAAATGCTATTCACTTATCATGCATCGTACGTATGTATATTTATTGCTCATTATTCTATGTTTGCTCTTCTGGGGAGATGCTAACTGCATTTTGTTGTCTCTGTACTGTACACTGCACAATCACAATAAAGATTGAATCTGATCAATGCACTGTAAAATGGCTCGATTGTAATCCTGTATTGTCTCTGCTGACTGGATAGAACGCATCAAAAAAACGTTTCACTGTACCTCGGTACACGGGACAATAAATTAAACTGAACGATATCCTGGTTTGCATTTCAGCTGTATTCTAGGATGCTACCTAGAGAGTTCATTTTAATTAGAATTGGATTTGGACCTTTAATCCCTTGGGCTGAGTCACCTGATCTGCCATTGCTTAGTTCAGAACTAATATGTACCTCAGCCACTTTAACCCATTTTGTTATATTTTTGCCCCATGCTGAGTCGGATACCAAGCAAAAAAAAAAGCAAAACTGGCAATGGGTTTAGTTTAGCTTAGTTTAGGTTAGAAACACAGCGTGGAAACAGGCCCTTCGGCCCACCTAGTCCGCGCCGACCAGCGATCCCCGAACACTAACTATGCTACACATCCTAGGGACAATTTACAATTTTACCAAGCCAATCCTTGGAGTGTGGGAGGAAACGGCAGCTCCTGGAAAAAAACCCATGCAGGTCACGGGATGGGGGGGGGACGTACAAACTCCATACAGGCAGCACCCATAGTTAGGATCGAACCCGGATCTCTGGCGCTGTAAGTCAGTAAATGAACCGCAGTGCTGCCCGAGATGAAGAATTTTGCACCTGAAGAAAATGCATTATAACATTACCTGCATGTTGTGCATCAGATCCAAGTGCAAACAAACACAAGTTCCTACACGTTTCTTTGAGCATCCAAAATGGGCTCTTTCCCTTTCAAGACCATTCTCTTCATGTCAGCCAATGCAGACTATGGAGGAGAGAATGGATACTGAGGACTAAAACTCTCAGATTTCCCAAAAGAAGACATGGAAATCTTGGTTAATGAATGACGGGGTGGAAGGAGAGGACCTTTGAGCGAAAAGACCCACCAAAGTCACCAAACGAACAGCCAGTTACGAGACTGGGGCACAAGAGACTGCAGATGCTGGGATTTTGAGCAAAGCACAAAGTGTTGAAGGAACTCAGCAGGTCAGGCAACATCTGTGGAGGGATTGGCCAGACATGTTTCTGGTCGCGACACTTGGTCACACTTTGTCCAGGGGCCACAGTTTAAGAATAAGGAGTAAGCCATTTAGAACGGAGTCGCGGTAACACTTTTTCTCACAGAGAGTGGTGAGTCTGTGGAAATCCCTGCCTCAGAGGGTGGTGGAGGCATGTTCTCTGGATGCTTTCAAGAGAGAGCTAGATAGGGCTCTTAAAAATAGCGGAGTCAGGGGATATGGGGAGAAGGCAGGAATTGGAGATAATCAGCCATGATCACATTGAATGGTGGTGTAGGCTCAAAGGGCCAAATAGCCTACTCCTGCGGTAGACAAAAGTGCTGGAGAAACTCAGTGGGTGCAGCAGCATCTATGGAGCGAAAGAAATAGGCAACGTTTCGGGCCAAAACCCTTTCTTCAGACTTCAAGCCTACTCCTGCACCTACTGTCTATTGATAGGAGATGGCTCCAGTTGTCCCCTCCTGTTATATTTTCACTCACTAGAGCAATATAAACATGTTGTGTCTCTGAAAAGCATAATAGTGTGAGCTGAAGTCAGCAGAGTGTTTCTTTAAGTGGCGGTGGAAAATAAAAATACAATCATCATATCTTCCTAAACCTACTCAGACTGTTCCATGATGCTCAGAGTTTGTGGTTTTGATTATGGGCATACTGTGATGATCTCATTTTGTGGAGATATCTGATGCAGGCAATGGGTCAGAAGTGCTGGCACCAGTTATAATCAGACTGCCAACACAATTTTGTAATTGGAAAGATATCAAGTGGAAATGATCAAAAGAGAAACTGTGTTGGGAGGAACTGCAGATGGTGGTTTACACCGAAGACAGACACAAAATGCTGGTGTAATGCCCCTGTCCCACTTAGGAAACCTGAACGAAAACCTCTGGAGACTTTGCGCCACACCCAAGGTTTCCGTGCGGTTCCCGGAGGTTGCAGGCGGTTGCCGGAGGTTGCAGGTAGTCGAAGCAGGTAGGGAGACTGACAAAAACCTCCGGGAACCGCACAGAAACCTTGGGTGGGGCGCAAAGTCCCCAGAGGTTTCCGTTCAGGTTTCCTAAGTGGGACAGGGGCATAACTCAGTGGGGCAGGCAGCATTCCTGGAGAGGAGGAATGGGTGACGTTTCGGGTCGAGACCCTTCTTCAGACTGAGAGTCAGGGGAGTGGGAGACTAGAGATATGGAAGGGTTTGGGGCAGTTGGTATTCATGGCAGAATGGTTCATTGTTAGTTGAGGTGGAGGTGACAACCAGGTAGACCATCAGTAAAATGAATCAGGAGGAGAGTGACTGGTTAGAGAACTCGGGTTGGGGAGGGACGGAGAGAGAGGGGATGCGAGGGTTACTTGAAGTTAGAGAACTCAATGTTCATCCCCCTGGGGTGTAAGGTGCCCAAGTGAAATATCAGGTGCAGTTCCTCCAATTTGCGTTGGGCCTCACTCTGACAATGGAGGAGGCGAAGGATAGAAAGGTCAGTGTGGGTAAGAAGGAACTGCAGACGCTGGTTTAAACCGAAGATAGACACAAAATGCTGGAGTAAATTAGCGGGACAGGCAGCATCTCTGGAGAGAAGGAATGGGTGACGTTTCGGGTCGAGACCCTTCTTCAGACCATGTGGGAATGGGAGGGGGAGTTAAACACTGTGAATGATGATCTCATTTGGTGAACATACTTGACACAGGCAATTGGTCAGAAAAGTTGGCATGGATTGTGACTAGAATTGCCAGTCGAATTTTGCAATTGGAATGATTTCAAATGAAAATGATCAAAAGAGTAACTTAAGATAGACACAAAACGCTGGAGTAACTCACCGGGTCAGGCAGCATCGCTGGAGGATTCAAGGATTCGAGATTCAAGAGAGTTTATTGTCATGGGTCCCAGATAGGACAATTAAATTCTTGCTTTGCAAAGGATCCCTCTCCAGAGACGCTGAGTTACTCCAGTTTTTTGTGTCTATAGAGACATATAAAATAGGTGCAGGAGTAGGCCATTCGGCCCTTCGAGCCAGCACCGCCAATCAATATGATTATGGCTAATCATCCAAAATCAGTACCCCATTCCTGCTTTTTCGCCATATCCTTTGATTTTGTATCTTTGGATTAAACCAGCATCTGCAGTTCCTTCCTGCACAAAAGAATAACTTAGTCTTTGGCAAAGCTGAAACTGGACAGTGTTGTGGAATCCAATTTTCAGATTTAGATCCCGTCTTAATGAGAACAGGTTTTTGTTGCTAGCTTGGCTGGATTCCTCTGAATGCTGTGTCATCTTTAAGCTGGTGATCCACACTTCCCTTCACTAACTGGAAATTAAATAAAGCATTTGTAACTATGTTCTTCAGAATTTCTCTCTTTCATCACTACAGAGTAACATTTTTGGACATATCTATTAATCCGTATTAATCAGTACTGATCGCCAAATCAACTTTACTGATAAATAGTAAACAGCAGTCAAGATCAGGATGCTGTTTGACTTGATGGAGTACTTGGGTCTAACTCTAAAGGCATTGTTTTTCCACAATGGCTCTTATGTTAAATAGTAAAGATCATGGTTTAGATTAGTATTATGTTTCAATTAAGCTCGACTATGCTTAAAATGGCTTAATAATAGCTCCCACGGGTACTTTTCCTCAAAGGTAGGTTTTGTAATTTCCTCTTCAAACGTAAGTGTCTCGGCACATTTAAGTGGGATTTATCTATTTCTAATGGGCGGCACAGCAGTAGAGTTACTGCCTTACAGCGTCAGAGACCTGGGTTCGCTCCTGACTATGGATGGAGTTTGTGCATTCTCCCCGTGACCTGCATGGGTTTTCTCCGAGACCTTCGGTTTCCTCCTACACTAGAAAGACATACAGGTTTGTGAGTTCATTGGCTTGGTATCAATGTAAATTGTCCCTAATGCGTGTAGGATAGTGTTAATATGCGGGGATCGCTGGTTGGTGTGGACTCGGCAGTCCGAAGGGCCTGTTTTCGCATTTTATCTCTGAACTAAACTGAAACTAAACTAAAGTAAAGATCATGTTTTGGATTAGTATTATGTTTCAATTAAGCTACACTTCGTTGCTTAAAATGGCTGAGTGAAAGCTCCCAGAGGCACCTTTCCTCCAACTTAGATTCTGTCTTTAAGCTTAAGTGGCTCAGTACATTTAAGTGGGATTGATCTATTTCTAATGACACAGTCTTCAAATCCGAAATTTCTGCGATCACCAATAGAAATAACTAGGATATACTCGCCAGCAAGCAACATGCGTAATTTAAACTCATCATTATTGCAGATTTTATTGCTCGGGGAAGGATTTGCATACCTTTTCAGGTGGAAGTAATAGATCCAATTTCATTATTCTGAAGAACAGCAGGGGAATTCTGCTCAGGACCCAAGCTAATCTTTATCCTTCAATCAACATCAATTTAACCAAAACATTGATTATCTGCCCATTATTCTGTTAACACAGGCTTGATTGTGTCCTTTAATTACAACAGTGGCTACCTTCGTGAGTATTTAATTGGGTTTAAACCCCTTTTGCGACATTGACAATGCTTTATCTGTGTAATTCTCTGCCTCGGAAGGCAGTGGAGGCCAATTTTCTGGATGCTTTCAAGAGAGTTAGATAGAGCTCTTAAAGAGAGCAAAGTTCAGGGATATGGGGAGAAGGCAGGAATGGGGTACTGAACGTGGATGATCAGCCAAGATCACAGTGAATGGCGGTGTAGGCTCGAAGGGCCGAATGGCCGACTCCTGCACCTATTGTCTATTAATAACCCCATGTTTCCACTCCCTTTTATAATAAACTATTTTATACATTTAATTTCTGGGGGCGGAATAGAAAATGAAAAAAATCTAATTTAAAAAGATGTAGAGGTAATAATATTACATTATATTTTAATTTAGTTTAGAGATACCGAGCGGAAACAGGCCCTTCTGCCTACCGAGTACATGCCGACCAGCGATTCCCGCACACAAACACAATCCTACACACACTGGGGACATTTTTTACAATTTTTACCAAGCCAATTAGCCTACAAACCTGTGTGGGGGAGAAAACCGGAGCACCTGGAGAAAACCCACGCAGGTCACGGGGAGAATGTACAAACTCTGTACAGACAACACCCGTAGTCAGGATTGAACCCGGGTCTCTGGCACTGTAAGGTGGCAACTCTACCGCTGTGACACATTGCAAACTTTGGAACTCTGAAATGAAAACAAAATGCTGGAGATATTTGCTACGTCAGACAGTATGTGTGGAGAGAGAGAGAATGTTTAAGGTTTCAGTTTGATGTCTTTTCATCAGAACCTATTTACTTTTAATCGAGCAAACATCATGGACCCGCAAACCTCTTTTATCATTGGTTCCCGATTCTTCCCACCTTGCAGACAGCTTTGTAAAATTGTCTATCAGAGATATATCTCATTACTTTGATTTAAATGCATTGCAGTGCTCGACACTACTTCTTGGCTTCTCATACCCTCTCATTCTCATTCTGGGTTTTACAATGCTTCAGATTTCAGATTCCGCCTTAACAGGGAATCTGCATGTGGCTTTATGATACAATTCATTGGCTGGCACGTCATCTTTTATAGAGTCGAACAGCATGGAAACAAGCCCATCAGCCCAACTCGTCCAACATGCTGCATCTAAGCTAGACCCATTTGGCCCGCCTCCCTCTAAACCTTTCCTATCCATGTACCTTTCAATAAATAACTCGTCATTTGCAACACCTTAATATACAGAGGAGCACCATAAAAATGTGGAATAATCTGTTTGCGTTTCAATTCCTTTAGTACGGAGACGTTATTTTGCGTTGCCAACTACATAATCTTTGGGAGGAAGATGAACCTGAAGGCAAGAATAATCCAAGGCAATTTGAGATTTATTTTCTGGGGAGCTATCGATCTGCCATTGTGAAGTGAGACCACTTCATACAATAGTAATAATAGTAATAATAATAATAATAATAATAATAATAATAATAATAATAATAATAAATACTTTATTAATCCCCTTTTCAGGGGAAATTCAGATCAGGGCAAATACATCTGACTGGAGTGACTCAGTTGGACAGGCAGCATCTCTGGAGAGAAGGAATGGGTGACGTTGAACATTTTCTTGTTTATTGTCCCATTTGAAATATTCCAGCGTTGCGGGCGACTCGGGGCTTTGGATACGCGGGCACCGTAAAGATTTTTGCTACATCTTTAAAATGCAACATTTTGTATCATTGTTCTTCGCGCAATGGGTTTTTTTCTTTAAGTGATGTAAATACATTAGAGAGAAAAATGAAGTGTGATAGTTTTCACTAAAAATGTCCAGGAATTATTCCACCCAAAATAATATATTATAATGTAAAGGGCAACTCGCGTATCTGAAGAAGGGTTGACCATTCCTTGACTCTCTAGAGATGCTGCCTGTCCCACTGAGTTACTCCAGCATTTTGTGTCTATCTTCAGTTTAAACCAGCACCTGCAGTTCCTTCCTACACGTTGAGATTTTAGAGTCAAGTTGTTTATTAACTATCTCCCCTTTGATCTTAATGCCATGGGTGACCCGACCAAGTGTTGATGTCGACAACACCATGCTCAGGTTCTCTAGTACAAGTGCAAGTCCCTGTACCATGTCAAGATTGTAATCCATGTATAAGTAGACACACAAATGCTGGAGTAACTCAGCGGGGCAAGGATCTATCATTTTCACGCCTTATCCTTCCATATCTCTAGACACCCTCCCCCCAACTCTCAGTCCGAAGAAGGATCTCGACCCGAAATGTCACCCATTCCTTCTCTCCAGAGAAGCTGCCTGTCCCAACTGAGTTACTCAAGTGTAAAATCTCTATTCAGATTCATCTTTAGTGTAGACCAGCATCTGCAGTTCCTTCCTCTGCATATATAAGATATTTGTTGCCAGATACATTTGTTCTAATGGAGATTGCAACCTTCACGTTGTCCGCCCTGTTTCGACGAATCAACCCGGCGTGCACAATCAAATAAGATCAAATAGAACAAGCTGTCCTACAACTTTAGGCTGTGCACGTCATACGCAAGAAGAAGAAGAAGATTTGTTCTAATGCTCCCAAAGTGTGGGTAAGGAAGCTGTTCCATACTGGAGAGGCTTTCAGTCGGGTGTAGTAGGAGCCTGCAGAGGTGTTTCTCACTGAGTACCCCATGGCTTTCACCCCTACGTGAGGCTGAAATACTATCACATAGGAATAAAAAGCCATAGGACACTGCAGCGACTCAGCACACGCTAAAAGATGGTCTCAATCGTGCGATGAACTACCATAACATCTTCCGTTTGATCCAAAGGATTATCCATTAGGTCATGTGATAGGAGCAGAATTAGGCCATTCGACCCATCAAGTCTACTCTGCCATTCAATCATGGCTGATCTATCTCTCCCTCCCAACATTCCCCTGCCTTCTCCCCACACTAACTGTTGTCTGGGCATTACCCGTACTAATCAAGATAAGGTCGTAAGTGATCGGAGCAGAAGTAGGCCATTCGGCCCATCAAGTCTACTCTGCCATATTTTCAAACGCGAATAATTATTAATTATAACACGAATAATAGATTAATATTGGCCTTTGATGCCAATATTAATCTGGCTGTGTGGTGGCGGTCAGGATGTCCCCAAATTCACAGTTACTTGGTAAAATAATTACACCGAGAGGGTTTTGTTGGCCTTGAATTGATGTACACACATTTTACAGCTTGAATAATGGCATGGTAATGTGTATACTGTGACTATTTGTACAAATTGATTGATTGCTTGATTAGTCATAGATTCTATGAGCAGAATTAGGCCATTCGGCCCATCAAGTCTACTCCACCGTTCAATCATGGCTGATTTATTTTTTCTCTCAACCCCATTCCCTTGCCTTCACCCCATAACCCCAGACACCCTTACTAATTAAAATTGATTGAAAGTTACAGGCTCTTCGGTCCACCAAGTTCACGCCAACCATCGATCACCCATTCACACAAGTGCTGTAATTCCCGGGATGGCGGGACTGTCATATGCTGAGAGAATGGAGCAGCTGGGCTTGTACCCTCTGGAGTTTAGAAAAATGAGAGGGTATCTCATTGAAACATATAAGCTTGGACATGCTAGAGGAAGGAAACATGTTCCCGATGTTGGGGGAGTCCAGAACCAGGGGCCACACTTTAAGAATAAGGAGTAGGCCATTTAGAACGGAGATGAGGAAACACTTTTTCTCACAGAGAGTGGTGAGTCTGTGGAATTCTCTGCCTCTGAAGGCGGTGGAGGCAGGTTCTCTGGATGCTTTCAAGAGAGAGCTAGATAGGGCTCTTAAAAATAGCGGAGTCAGGGGATATGGGGAGAAGGCAGGAACGGGGTACTGATTGGGGATGATCAGCCATGATCACATTGAATGGCGGTGCTGGCTCGAAGGGCCGAATGGCCTACTCCCGCACCTGTTGTCTATTGTCATCCCACTTTTATATTCACTCTCTGCATACTAAGCGAATTTAAAAGAGGCCAATTGACCAACACGTCTTTGGGGTGTGGGAGGAATCTGGAACATCCGGAGGAAACCCCACATGGTCACAGGGAGAGCATACAAACTCCACACAGACAGTACCCAAGGTCAGGATCGAACCAGGGTCTCAGTCGCTGTGAGGCAGCAGCTCTACCAGCTGCACCACCGTGACGCAAGGATCCTTGGTTCAAACGGCTCCCTGTTGAATATAGTCCATTCCAGGATCCAAACGTTAGTTTCATTCAGTAAGTATAAGTAAGTATATATCTCTTAAAATGTGAAAAGCATGGAAATAGGAATAAAAATACGCCATTCAGTCACAGTTGCATCATTCAATTACATTATAGCTGCCCTGCACACTAGATTCTAACTTAGGTTCAGAATTCTTAAAGAACAGGGATATGCAAGTCTCAAGAAGGGTCTCGACCCAAAAGGTCACCTATTTTTGTTCTGTATATCTCTATATCACCGTATATATCTCTCGTTTCCCTCAAGATTCACGATTCAAGCGTTTATTGTCATGTGTCCCAGATAGGACAATGAAATTCTTGCTTTGCTTCAGCACACAGAACATAGTAGGCATTGACTACAAAACAGATCAGTGTGTCCATATACCATAATATCAACATATACACACATGAATAAATAAACTGATAAAGTGCAAATAACAGATAATGGGCTATTAATGTTCAGAGTTTTGTCCGAGCCAAGTTTAATAGCCTGATGGCTGTGGGGAAGTAGCTATTCCTGAACCTGGTCGTTGCAGTCTTCAGGCCCTCCCCCTGACTCTCAGTCTGAAGAACCTGAAACGTCACCTGTTCCTTCTCTCCAGAGATGCTGCCTGTCCCGCTGAGTTACTCCAGCATTTTGTGTCTATCTTCGGTTTAAACCAGCATTTGCAGTTCCTTCCTACACGGATTACATGGATATGCAAGGGTATGGAATATATGCAGGCAGATAAGAGTTGGCCTTGGCATCATGTTGGGCACAGACAGTGTGCGCCACAGGGCCTGTTACTGCGCTGTACTGTTCTATGTTCCAACTTGCACGGCAACCGTTGTTTGACACGTATCCCAACGAATATACTTCATGATTGAATTAGATTTAATGTTTGAATTGAATTAGATAGGTAGCTAACTGACGCTAACGGATTATTGATGGTGTTCCTAATTCTGTTTAGAACTAGTGGCTACTCATTTGTGTAGGACAACAGATTTTAAATCAAAGATAGACACAAAACGTTGCAGTAACTCAGCAGGACAGGCAGCATCTCTGGAGAGAAGGAATGGGTGACGTTTCGGGTCGAGATCCTTCTTCAGAGTAGTCAGGGGAGAGAGAAAACGAGCGGTATAGACCCTGACCATAGACCATTTTTCATACAGAGAGTGGTGAATCTCTGGAACTCTCTGCCACAGAGGGTAGTTGAGGCCAGTTCATTGCTATATTTAAGAGGGAGTTAGATGTGGCCCTTGTGGCTAAGGGGATCAGGGGGTATGGAGAGAAGGCAGGTACGGGATACTGAGTTGGATGATCAGCCATGATCATATTGAATGGCGGTGCAGGCTCGAAGGGCCGAATGGCCTACTCCTGCACCTAATTTCTATGTTTCTATGTTACTATCTCATTTTAGAGATGCAGCCGGTCCCGCTGAGTTACTCCAGCATTTTGTGTCTATCTTTGGTTTAAACCAGCATCTGCAGTTCCCGCCTACAGATTACAAATCAATACCTAATACCAGGGAGTAGATACAACTCCTGGTAATCCTCCTGTATGAGTTTCGAGTTTAATGTTGGTCTTCCTACCATTAGCCAGCCAGTGATTAATTAAACTCTACAGATCAGAAGTTAATGTTCTTTTCCAAAGAGCTCGGTTCCACATTCACCCACTCCTTAAAACATCAAGATATTGTTTACACGTTCTAAAGCTTATCCGATAGCTAAAGCCTGATATTTCTTCAATAGTAAATCAGGAAACCAATGAAAAAGATAAGTTTGCAATAAATAACACGTTTCACAATGTTTCAAACTACTTAACAGCCACTTTTGCTTGCAGTCCATTTGTGATATCCAAAACAAAGCACCCAATTTGTGGCCACAATGATCATGTAATTAATATAAAATAATTGAACAATTTTTTGTGTGTAGAAAGGAATCGCAGATGCTGGTTTATACCGAAGATAGATTTAAAATAGCTGGAGTAACTCAGTGGGACGGGCAGCATCTCTGGAGAGAAGGGATGGGTGACGTTTCGGGTCACTAGGTCATAAGTGATAGGAAGAGAATTAGGCCATTCGGCCCATCAAGTCCACTCTGCCATTCAATCATGGCTGATCTGTCTCTCCCTCCTAACCCCATTCTCCTGCCTTCTCCCCATAACCCTGACACCCTTTCAGACTGAAACGTCCTGAAACGTCACCCATTCCCTCTCTCTAAGCTATTTTTATAATGGACATTAGATGGTAAATATTGGACAAAGCATCTCACCTTAATAATACCATGAAACCTTTGATATCTTTTTTTAATTTACCGTCAAACACAACCTCGAACAATGCAAAGTCTTGTTGCCATTGCGCAGGGCTGTTAGCCAAGTCTTTGAGCTCAGCTTGCTGGAGTAAGCTTCATAAGTTCTAAGTACAGAATGCAGCATGTTGGAAATTGAACCATAGCTGATAATATTGGTGGCAGGTATTGATTGCTGGGTTCATTTGTTCCATGTGCGCCACCGGTATAAATGCTGGAATCATGTTATAATTTCAGTTTGCATTGACAAAATTCAGGCCAGGATTTAATAGGATAATAATTTTTCATATATGTCAACTAAGCTGCAGTCTTGTCAAAATCAATGCCGTTATTGGCCTTTGGTGGTTTTCTTTTAGACGAGGTAACTTGTAAAAAATCTGGGTGCTCCAGAATCGCCTGATGCTCCAAGGGCAGACATTATCTTGTCATTCTGTCTTCGAAAACTAAAGATAGGTCGGTCGGTCTGCATGTGGGCAGAAAACACATGAAAAAGACCAGAGTCGCCCCATTGAGCCCATCTTCTCCTAGTTTAGTGGATCATTATTTTCCCTCGCCTGATCAAGTCCTTATCTGAGTGAAGATCCAGTCAGGAGAAAGGAAAGTCACTCGTTATCCATTTGTATTTTCAATGTGGTTGGGCGGCATGGTGGCGCAGCGGTAGAGTTACTGCCTAAAGACCCTGTCCCACTATGCGAGTTTACCCAAGAGCTCTCCCGGTTTAAAAAAAAATCAAACTCGTGGTAAGTTCATCACAAGTATTTTTTTACTCTTGGGCATTTTTCAACGTGTTGAAAAAAACTTCACGAGTTTCCGCGTTTCCCGAGTACCTGCCGTTAGCATTATGGGCCGCTACGAGACATCCTCGAGCTCCTACGTACCCGCTACGTACATTCTCTGTGTTCGAATCAGGGGAAAAATTGGGAGAACTCGTGAATTACCTTGTACAGCGGGACAGGGGAATAACAGCACCAGAGACCCGGGTTCGATCCTGACTACGGGTGTTTTCTGTACAAAGTTTGTACGTTCTCCCTGTGACCACGTGGGTTTTCTCCGGGAGCTCTGGTTTCCACCTACATTCTGAAGATGTACAGGTTTGTAGGTTCATTGACTTCTGTAAAATTTTCCCTAGTTTAAAAAGGATAGAATTAGGGTACGGGTGATCAAGGCCGAAGGGCCTGTTTCCACACTGTATCTCCAACTAAACTAAACAAATCTGTTGGCTACAGTCAAACGGAGACTGGACATTTTCTAAAATGGTTTCTTTCATTTCAGTTTTCTTACTACTTTATCCAAAATGCACAAATCCTGGCTAGAATGCTGGGGCATTAAAAAGATGCAGTACATTGTGGATCAATGTGAGGTTATCCATTTTGGTGGCAAAAACAGGAAAGCAGACTATTATCTAAATGGTGGCCGATTGGGAAAGGGGGAGATGCAGCGAGACCTGGGTGTCATGGTACACCAGTCATTGAAGGTAGGCATGCAGGTGCAGCAGGCAGTAAAGAAAGCGAATGGTATGTTAGCTTTCATTGCAAAAGGATTTGAGTATAGGAGCAGAGAGGTTCTACTGCAGTTGTACAGGGTCTTGGTGAGACCACACCTGGAGTATTGCATACAGTTTTGGTCTCCAAATTTGAGGAAGGACATTATTGCCATAGAGGGAGTGCAGAGACGGTTCACCAGACTGATTCCTGGGATGTCAGGACTGTCTTATGAAGAAAGACTGGATAGACTTGGTTTATACTCTCTAGAATTTAGAAGATTGAGAGGGGATCTTATAGAAACTTACAAAATTCTTAAGGGGTTGGACAGGCTAGATGCAGGAAGATTGTTCCCGATGTTAGGGAAGTCCAGGACAAGAGGTCACAGCTTAAGGATAAAGGGGAAATCCTTTGAAAACGAGATGAGAAGAACTTTTTTCACACAGAGAGTGGTGAATCTCTGGAACTCTCTGCCACAGAGGGTAGTTGAGGCCAGTTCATTGGCTATATTTAAGAGGGAGTTAGATGTGGCCCTTGTGGCTAAGGGGATCAGGGGGTATGGAGAGAAGGCAGGTACGGGATACTGAGTTGGATGATCAGCCATGATCATATTGAATGGCGGTGCAGGCTCGAAGGGCCGAATGGCCTACTCCTGCACCTAATTTCTATGTTTCTATGTTTCTATGCTGGAATGTTGAGCAAAACACAAAGTGCTGGAAGAACTCAGCAGGGCATCTGCGGAGGGAATGTACAGACAAGGTTTCAGGTCGGGACCATTCTTCAGACTGATAGCTGGAATACATGCTGGCCACTTGCCAACGCGTCAAGAGTGTTTTTTTGTCAAGTGTACCGAACTGCAACAATTAAATTCTTCCTTGCAGCGGCACAGCGGGTTTGTAAACACAGAACTCAACAGACAATCAAATAAACAACTCTGATAAGAAAGTGAAATTTTTTTTTTTTTAAAAGCGAAACAGTGCAAAAAACAAATCAAAGCCTCGTGCGTACAAGATAGTTCGTAGTTTGAAGTTTATTTGGAGTTTGCAGTGTTCAATAGCCTGATGGTTGTTGGGAAGAAGCGTTTTTCTATACCTGAACATTACAGTTTTAAAACTGTTTAAGAAGGAACTGCAGATGCTGGAAAATCGAAGGTAGACAAAAAAGCTGGAGAAACTCAGCGGGTGCAGCAGCATCCATGGAGCGAAGGAAATAGGCAACGTTTCGGGACGAAACGTTGCCTATTTCCTTCGATCCATGGATGCTGCTGCACCCACTGTGTTTCTCCAGCATTTTTTGTTTACCTACAGTTTTAATATTTTATTTTATTAGAAGTAAGTACAGTCATATGGCACCAAAGTGCCTAATATATATTTTCATAATACATTTTATGTACAACTTCTTTTTTTTTTTTTTTTTTGTTACATTGAAAAGAGATGAGAATAAGAATAAGAAGTTAGATAGTAAAGGATAGAAAGATGTGAAATATATAGTGTGTGAAGAAAGAGAACGAGTAAATGAAGAAAGTTGAGAGAGAAAATAGTGAAAAGAAAAGGAGATCATTATTTATAATCTTGACCAACCCTCGTCCAGTCCTGAAACAGTTATTTTTTACAATTGTGTTGCACCATATGATTCCAAAAAAACGACGAATGGAGACCAACTCGTTATGAATTGGTCTGATTTATCCATTAGGAGGAATCGCATTTCGTCAAGATGAGCGGTGTCCAACATACCTACAGTTTTAAAACTCCTATATACCGTCTTCCCGAAAGCAGGAGGGAAATGAGAGCATGGCCAGGGAGTCGTGAATCCTTGATGATGCTGGCTGCCATTTTGGGACAGCGCCTACTATACTTCCCTTCGATGGTGGGAGGACAGTAGGATGATAGACCAAGCAGTGTTCACCACTGTTTGTAATCTCCATCGCTCCTGGGCATTCGAGTTGCTGAACCAGGCTGTGATGCCACCTGTCACTATGCTCACTACCGTACACCTGTTGATGTTCATAGAAACATAGAAACATAGAAATTAGGTGCAGGAGTAGGCCATTCGGCCCTTCGAGCCTGCACCGCCATTCAATATGATCATGGCTGATCATCCAACTCAGTATCCCGTACCTGCCTTCTCTCCATACCCCCTGATCCCCTTAGCCACAAGGGCCACATCTAACTCCCTCTTAAATATAGCCAATGAACTGTGGCCCCAACTACCTTCTGTGGCAGAGAGTTCCAGAGATTCACCACTCTCTGTGTGAAAAAAGTTCTTCTCATCTCGGTTTTAAAGGATTTCCCCCTTATCCTTAAGCTGTGACCCCTTGTCCTGGACTTCCCTGACATCGGGAACAATCTTCCTGCATCTAGCCTGTCCAACCCCTTAAGAATTTTGTAAGTTTCTATAAGAGAGTGAGTATGCAAGAGAGTATCGGTTGACAAACTGAATCACCTCAGTCTTCTCAGGAAGTAGAGGTGTTGATGAGCTTTCTTTATGATTGCATCGACGTTCTGGGTCCAGGACATGCACGCCCAAGAACTTGAAGTTGACTTTGACCACCGCCAACCCATTGATGAAGATTGTGGATCCTCGGCCTTCCTCTACTAAAGTCAGCAATCAGTTCCTTGGTTTTACTGACGTTGAGAAGAAGATTGTTGTCCTGACACCATTCAGTCAGAAGAGTGATCTACCACCTGCACTCCGACTCATCATTATCCATAGTTCGTCCAACAACGGTGGTCATTAGCAAATTTCAAGATGAGGTTGGAACTGTGTCAGGCCACGCAGTCATGGGTATAGAATGAGTAGAGAGGGGGAGCGTTTGATGGCACTGGGCCTCTACTCGCTTGCGTTTAGAAGGGACCTCATTGAAACTTACAGAATAGTGAAAGGCATAGATAGAGTGGATGTGGAGAGGATGTTTCCACTGGTGGGAGAGTCTGGCACCAGAGGTTAAAGGGCGCTCTTTTGGAAAGTAGGTGAGGAGGAACTTCTTTAGTCATAGAGGTTGGTTGATCTGTAGAACTCATTGCCACAGAGGCCAAGTCAATGGATGTTTTTAAGGCTGAACAAATTCTTGATTAGAACGCGAGTCAGGGGTTATGAGGAAAAGACAGGGAAATGGGATTAGGAGGCAGAGATCCGATATGATTGAATGGCAGAGTAGACTCGATGGGCCGAATGGCCTAATTCTACTACTATAACTTGTGGCCTTGTGACTGAGCCCCTTGCTCTACTCACTCTATATCCAGGTAGGCTACCACCAAGTTAACTTACTAGAACTGGCTGTTTCTCACGTAAACCTTGACACTAACCAAATTCTCATAGCGCATCTACACATATTACATCCAATCCAACATCTCAAAGAGATTCCAATGAGGAATATATAGTGGCTAAGCGGGAAAAAAAATTGTATGGACTTAACTACCTCAGACGATGATCCAATTAAGCTTTATAAGGAAGATGGAAACAAAATGCCGGAGTAACTCAGTAGGACAGGGAGCATCTCTGGAGAAAAAGAAAATGGGTGACGTCACCCATTCCTTCTCTGAGATGCTGCCTGCCTGAGTTACTCCAGCATTTTGTGTCTACGATGTAAACCAGCATCTGCAGTTCCTTCCCGCACATAAACCTTGTAAGGATTTTGCTATGTTGTAATCTACACACAGTATTGTCCATTAATTACATTGCAAAATTGATTGAAAGATAAATATTGAGAGATTTGAAGACACAAGGATGCTGGTTTACCAAAAAAATGACACAAAATACTGCAATTGATCTGAAGGGTTCTGACCTGAAATATCGCCAATCCATGTCCTCCAGAGATGTTGCCTGACCCACTGAGTTACTCCACCACCTTGTGGGTTTTTTTTCCGAGAGAGATTTGTATTGGATACATAAGTTCATGTTCATACTAAATTCTAGGAGTAGAATTAGGCCCATCCAGTCTACTCCACCACTCAATCATGGCTGATCTATCTTTCCCTCTCAACCCCATTCCACTGCCTTCTCCCCATAACCCCTGACACACACACTAATTAAGAATCTGTCAAACTCCGCCTTAAAAATATCCATGGACTTGGCCTCCACAGCCGTCTGTGGCAATGAGTTCCACAGATTCACCTCGTTTGGAATAGAATCTGTCTTTTGTTAGTCAGATATAAAAGTACTACCACTGAGCCAAAGTTGGCAGAGTGTAACTTTGTGAAAAATGCTGACACCTTTGTGCCTGCCTGCATATTTTTATTAATATCAGAAACCGGCTGTTTTATTAAAACTTGGCTGCTTATTTTGTCAGTTGAAATGTTATCTTATAAAAGAAAACCAAATTAGTCTCTATTTCTTTTGCTCCTTTGTTGCAGTTTGTTTAAGGGCCTGTCCCCACGAGTATGCGACTCCATGCGGCAAGCGCGACCTAACGCGGTCGCTTGAGCCATACGGCCTTGCGGGGCCGGTCCCACTTCGATCGCCGGAGCCGTATGGAGTTGTACGGAGCTGGTCCCGACATCGCGCGGGGTTCCGAAAAACTGACCGTGTTCAAAAATTCCGCGCGGCAACGGCCTGCCGGCCCGCAGTCGCCTCAACGCCGTACGAACCGCCTCGACGGACGTGCGTATATCTTGACGCCGTACGTCATGCGCATACTTCCCGCGGACTTCGCTCGAACTTCACGTCACTCACTCGACCTCCGCGCGGCCCACGCTTCCGGTTTGGTCGCGCTTGCCGCATGCAGGTCGCATGCTCGTGGGACAGGCCCTTAATTGCATGGTTTGGAATATTGAAGCATGTTCATTTTTAGAGCGACAGCTTAAACACATCATCACACATTATCAGCCTCGATTGAATGAGACGGAGCAGACTCGATGGGCCGAATGGCATACTTCTGCTCCTGTGTCTTGCGATCTGGTGCAGCTCAGGAGCAGGCCCCTCAGCACACAATGTCTGGCTGAACAGGCTGCCAAGGTAAACCATTCTCATCCGCCCGCCCAGGATCCGTACATATCCATGCAACGTATAAATCAAGGCGTCTGGACACCTAGCAATAAAAGAAAGTGCTAACTTTTCAAAAGAATGTCAAACTTCTTTAATTAAAGAAAACATAAAAAGGGAAAAAAAAAAAAAAAAAAAAGATTTACAAGCCACTCACTTGTCTAATAGTTGGATTCATCCCCAAGCCTGAAGCTTGACTTGGGCGTTGGCATAAAGAAGCTTTGTCATCGGGTGCACCGTACACACCTCCACGGGTCTTGCGGTTTTATTTTTAACTCACCCCACTGTCAAGTTTCCTTGCCAAGTTTCAGGTCCTGTAACGCTCGCTCGACAACAAAAGGGGCTTTTGATTGCAGAGTGTTTCTGGTCGTTGGAGCAGAAAGCCCTTGTGTCATACTCCAATGGCTCTGTGCTAACTTCATGTAGCGGGGTATTGCTGGAACACCCCCCGCTGGCCCATTGATGCCACCGTTTCTGCAGCAATGGCAGCCCCCCCCACCCCCCCGCCCCCCAAAGACCAAACATAAACACTGCGACGAAGGAGAGCTCCGTTATTAGCCGGCTCGCAAATCTATACAGCCATTGTTAACAGTGACTGCACACATTTTCTTCCCCCCCCCCTTCTCTAATTAACCAAATCACTATTTATCTTCTCCACGTCTCCGCTCAGGCAGAAAGAAACATTACCGATGCCACACAAATTTAATCTTAACGTGATCCTGTTACAGTCTGTCTTGATAAAGCTAATCAGCTTTTACAAAGCAGGCTGGCCACTTATTCATTTCTGGCGTTCCCACACCCAGAGTAGCTCAAGCATTAGTTTGAGGTGACCGATCAGCACACATATTGACTCACTACTAAGGTACACCACATTCCTCTCATGGTGGGGGCAGGGTGGGGAGCGAGGAGGGAGGGCCAAGGTCATTTATCAAAGCAAAGATTAACATTCCAGGCACACAAGCCAGAAGATACGTGGACCGTGAAACCAATGCCAACATTGAAGTACTCTGTTCTCCACGAACCTTAAAGACTACCGCCTTGCCAAAGCCAAGAGCTACACCCTCCCTCCTCTCTGTGCATATCAAGTACGTTCCTTCAATAAATGATGAGGGGGGCACCTCTTTGAAACTTACCGAATTGTGAAAAGCGAATTGTGGATAGAGTGAATGTGGAGAGGATGTTTCCACTAGTGGGAGGGTCTGGGACCAGAGGCCGTAGCCTCAGAATAAACGGGCCGGGGCGTAACCTTTAGAAAGGAGATGAGGATGAATGTCTTTAGTCAGAGGGGGGTGAATCTGTGGAATTCATTGCCACGGATGGCTGTGGAGGCCAAGTCAATGGATATTTTTAAGGCAGAGATTGAGAGGATTTTTCATTAGTACGGGTGTCAGAGGTTATGGGGAGAAGGCAGGAGAACGGGGTTGAGATGGAATGATAGATCAACCATGATTGAATGGCGGAGTAGACTTGATGGGCCGAATGGCCTAATGCTGCTCCTTGGACTTATGAACATTTGAATTTATGAAGTCTGTATCGAAAATAATTGTTTCTTGTGCCTTCTGGCACATGGGTCTCTGCTGGTTCTTCAGTAGACCAATCCATTCAAGTCAAGTCACATTTATTTATATAGCACATTTAAAAAACAACTCTCGTTGGCCAAAGTGCTTTACATTTGTTATAAGAATAGTATAGACAAACAAACTACATACATATATACATATAACCCTCGCTCAGTGGACGTCAGGAAAGGCTTGGGAGTATAGATAAGATTTTAGTCTTGACTTAAAGGAGTCGATGGAGGGGGCAGTTCTGATGGGAAGGGGGATGATGCTGTTCCACAGTCTAGGAGCTGCAACCGCAAAGGCGCAGTCCCACCGCCTTCTTCTCCCCTACTACAATCCGTCTGAGGAAGGGTCCCGACCTGAAACGGCACCTATCCATTCCCTCCCCAGATGCCGCCTGACCCACTGAGTTACCCCAGCACTTTGTGTTTAACTCAGTCCCACAGTCTTTCCCTATTAACCTAAAAATGTTAATGTGCCTCCTCCATTGCTGGAGTTAGGCCACAAGCAATCTGGAGGAACAGCACCTCACATTACGCTTGGGGCAGTTTGCATCCATCCCCATGTTACAAGCGTTGAATTCTCCAACTTTAGGTAACTAACGCACAAACAGCCCCCGTCCTCCTCCCTCCACTAAGACCCCACCGTTCCCCCCCATCCTCCGGACTCCCACTCTCCTCTCCTGAACCCTGGCTGACCTTGTGCCAGTTTCTCTCCTCCCCTTTCACCTGCATCCCCTGCACCGGCCACACAATCCATGCCGTTTGTATCTCTAAGCTCAACAATTCACATCTCTTTAACCTCACGGGCTCGCCACCTGTCTTTTTTATCCCTGGCCTTTGTCCAACAGTCGGCCAATGAAGAAATCCCCCTCGCATGCTCTGCCCTGCCTCTCTTTCAAGCTGTCTTTCCCGCCCCTTCCATCACCTCCCCTCCACACCTCATTCCATCTGAAGACATGTCCTGACCCGAACCGTCACCTATCCATGTTCTCCAGACAAGTTACCTGACCCGCCGAGTTACTCCAGCATTTTGTGTCTTTCTTTGGTATAAACCTCTATCCGCTGTTCGTTGCTAATACATTAAACCTAAAATGTTTTACTTCTTTTCCACTTTTAAAGCTGTCATTGAATCTGTTCCCAGCGCTCTTTGGTGAATGCATTCTCATGCAAACTAGTCTTCATCTTGTCACCTCTGATTCTCTTGCAATTGGTGTATCATGGGTTGGGTTATCACAAGGTCACGTTCATAAGTGATAGGAGCAGAATTAGGCCATTCGGCCCATCAAGTCTTACTCCGCCATTCAATCGTGGCTGATCTATCTCTCCCACCTAACCCCATTCACCTGCCCACTCCCCATAACCCCTGACAACCGTGCTAATCAAGAATCTATTGCCCCTGTCCCACTTAGGAAACCTGAACGGAAACCTCTGGAGATTTTGTGCCCCACCCAAGGTTTCCGTGCAGTTCCCAGAGGTTGCAGGTGGTTGCCGGAGGTTGCGGGTAGTGGAAGCAGGTAGGGAGACTGACAAAAACCTCCGGGAACCGCACAGAAACCTTGGGTGGGGCGCAAAGTCTCCAGAGGTTTCCGTTCAGGTTTCCTAAGTGGGACAGGGGCATATGTATCTCTGCCTTAAAAGTATCCATTGACTCGGCCTCCACAGCCGTCTGCGACAATGAATTCCACAGATTCACCATCAAAGCAGATGAGCCCATAGACTCTTTGCAATGTCTTGTGGTCTCATCATACACCAAGCTGCGATGCAGCTGGGAAAAGATAGAGATGCTGCCTGACCCGCTGAGTTACTCCAGCATTTGGCGTCGATCTTTTTGACTATAACCACAAGCTCAGGAAGTTACAAGAAATGATTTGGAACAAGACGAATCCATTAGCATCTCTAGTTCCCGTCTTCATGTCAGAATCTCAGCAGCTGATTTTTACACAACAAGGTCTTAACGGCAGCTTTGTGATAATGGCCAGACATTTTGCTTGTAGTGGCATTCTCATATTCTGCTTGGGCACCTTACAGCCCAACACTATAAACATTGAATTCTCCAATTTTACTTAACTGCATAAACCCTCTCCCTCTCCCTCCTGTTCCCCCCATATATCTCCCATACTTTCCCCCTTCTCCCCCTTTTCCTCACTTGCATTTGCACCTGTTTCTCCCTATTGTTTACAAGAATTATCCCAGGAATGGTACACAAAATTGCTGGAGAAACTCAGCGGGTGCAGCAGCATCTATGGAACGAAGAAAATAGGCGACGTTTCGGACCGAAACCCTTCTTGAGCAGGTTAACACATGATGAGCGTTTGGCAGCACGGGCCTGTACTCGTTGGAGTTTAGAAGAATGAGGAGGGGGGGGGACCTCTTTGAGACGTGCACAAGAGTGAAAGGCTTGGATAGAGTGGATGTGGAGAGGATGTTTCCACTTGTGGGAGAGTCTTGGACTAGTGGTCTTAGCCACAGAAATAAAGGATGCTCTTTTAGGAAGGAGATGAGGAGGAATTTTTTTAGGCAGAAGGTGGTGAATCTGTGGAATTCTTTGCCACAGAAGACTGTGGGGGCCAAGTCAGTGGATATATTTAAGGCGGAGATAGATAGATTCGTGATTAGTGCAGGTGTCAGGGGTTATGAAGAGAAGGCAGGAGAATGGGGTTAGGAGGGAGAGATAGATCAGCCATGGTTAAATGGCGGAGTAGACTTGATGGGCCGAATGGCCTAATTCCGCTCCTATCTCATGATCCCCTACTCCCCCTCCACCTATATTCCTTACTCACAAGGGTTGAAGAGCCCGTTTCCATGCTATGACTATATAACTCCAGCAGCCAGGGTTTAGTGCTGCAGTTCTTACTTTCTGTGTGGAGTCTGCACATTCTCCCTGAGACCACAAGGTTTTCCTCTCACATCTTAAAGATGTAGAGGTTGGTGGTTTAATTGGCCTCTGTAAATTGCTTCTGATGTGGGTGAATGGTGGAATCTGGAGGGAGTCGATGGGGTGGTTCAGACTGAAAGGTTGGTACCAGGTTGTACAACAGCCCGACAGGGTAGCAACAGGAAGAATGGGCGCAGCTAAGCTGAATAAAAAGGCACTTTCACAATAAGGTCAAAATAAATCTGCAGATATCTGCTGTAAAACCTTGGGCTGGTTTACAACTGATAATTAATTTGATGTTATTTTTGTTGTGGTCACGTCTAAAGTGCCTGTACAGCTGCAGCAAGTAAGAATTTCATAGTTCCGGCTCATATCCGGAGAACACAACAAACAAACACACATGACTCCTGACCCAGAAACTTGGGACAACCACAGCTCCCAGGTGAACGTTGGGAGAGAGATGAAGGAAAGAGATAAATCGCCCCAGCGCAGAGGGAGAAGAGGAGGGAAGAGACTGCAGACCTAAGACTTTTGCCTCCATCACAGTGAGGAGATGCTGGGTGGACTCACTGTGGTGGATGTTAATATGTGTTTATTGTTGTTTTATTGTATTGTATTATATGTATGACTGCTGCAATTTCGTTCAGACTTTGGTCTGAATGACAATAAAAGGCTATCTATCTATCTATCTATCTATCATAAAGGGCCTGTCCAACGGCGATTTTTTCGGCAACTGCCGGCGGCATTGACTGACGTATTAAGGATCGCCGAGAGATTTTGAACATTTCAAAATCCAGCTGCGACAAAGAAAATGTTGCGACACTTGAGGAGACACCGCGAGTCGTACGTCATTACGCCGCAACTTTTTCAGTGACCTGATACGTCAGTCTACGATGCCGAAAGAATCTCCAAGTGGGACAGGCCCTTTAGACACAGCTGAGCAGAATTGGGACACTTGGCCAACGAGACTATTATGCCATTCAATCATGTCTAATCTATTTGACCCGGATGGTGTTACAATAGACTGTGACATTATACACATCGCCATCACCTTACACAAAATACAAGCAATATATATCAGCATCATATTGGGCAGCACATCGGGCATCTACTGAGGTGGAAACAGAGGCACAGAATTAGGCCATTTAGCTCATCGAGTCTGCTCGGCTTTTTGATCATGGCTGATCTATTTTTCCCTCTCAACCCCATTCTCCTGCCTTCCCCCCCTAACCTTTGACACCTGTACTAATCAAGAATCTCCACTTTAAAAATACCCAATGACTTAGCCTCCACAGCCGTCTATGGTAATTAATTCCACAGATTCACCGCCCTCTGGCTGAAGAAACTCCCCCTCATCTTATGATTCATCCTCATCTTACTTCAGTTTAGTTTAGAGATGGGGTGGAAGATTGCAACCTTCACGTGGTCCGCCCTGTTTCGACTAATGCAATCAACTAGACGTGCACAAACAGAAGAGCAAATAGAACAAGTTGTCCTACAACTTTAAGCTGTGCATGCCACATGAAAGAAGAAGTTTAGAGATACATCGCGGAAATGGGCCCTTCGGCCCTCCGACCAGCAATCCCCGCATATTAATACTATCCCACACACTAGGGACAATTTACATTTTTACCAAGCCAATTAGACTACAAACGTGGAGCCGGAGAAGAAACAAGAGCACCTGGACAAAAGCCAACTAGATCACGGGGACAATGTACAAATTCCGTACAGACAGCACCCACAGCCACAGATCGAACCCAGGACTTTGGCTCTGTACTTCAAGCTGCCTATTTGGAACAAGGAATACTTGATGGAACAGGAGAGAAAAAAGAGTTTTGTGATTACAAGTCAGCGCACGAAGAAATGAATTATATTTGAGATTTGCTGTAACGGAGTTGGATGTGAACCTGACTGACCTGGCCAATATATTGTAGCTGTCCACACTGATTATGGCTGTCCAGAATGCTTTGGTTTTCAGGACAGGTACATTTCACAGCCCAGGATAATTAATGCTCAGTTTCACTCTCATTGTCCTGAAACAACAAGGATTACTAGAGCATGTTTTGTATCTCCAGAGGGTTCTTGGTGAAAAGATAAATTCATTCTGTTTAACATTCGAATGGGACTAGGATTCGCTTAAAGGGCCACCCTTCATCGGCTGTTGAGGTTTAGAGTCACGGCACGAAACAGGCCCTTTGGCCCATCAAGCCCAGTGCATTCCCACTTTCTCATCCGCCCCTTACACACCAGGGACAATTTTCCAGTGGCTAATTTACCTACAAACCCATCAAACGTCTTTAGGATGTGGGAGGAAACCCATACAGTCACATGGAGAATGTGCAAACGCCACATAGACAGCAGCCAAAGTCAGGGTCGAACTCGGGTCTCTGCCGCTGTGAGGCAGTAGCTCTTCCAGCTGTGCCAGTGTGCCGCCCTGATATAGACAGTAACACGACTTAAGTTTAATTTAGTTCAGAGATACAGCGTGGGAACAGGCCCACTGAATCACCCACACACCAGTTCTAACTATCCTGCACACTATGGACAACATACAGAGGCCCAATTAACCTACAGATCTGCACGTCTTTGGAGTGTGGGAGGAAACCGGAGGGCCTGGAGAAAACCCACGCGGTCACGGGGGAGAACGTGAAAACGCCACACAGACAGCACCCGTTGTCAGGATCAATCCCAGGTCTCCGGTGCTGTGGGGCTGCACATCTACCGCTGGGCCACCCTGACAGGCAGTAACACTGCTTATATCCCACTACGCAACCTCGAGTTTTGAAGCACTTTCAACGGATGGCAACCTTTAAATTAAATTGCTGGTTCCATTAAACATAGCTGCTTGGCAAGCTTAATAGGAATGTGTTCTTTTACTAGTCAACCGTGGCAGGTCCTGTAACTCTGCTTAAGAATTATGATACTTGGCTGGAACCCACACATGGAATCCTGACTGCATTTCATCCGTGGCTCAGCGGGTACTTCTCAGTGTAAAGGGATTGTTGGGAACATGTTTACCTGTCAATGACACTGGGCAATCTAATTGAACAATGGTCTTTTAAAAGATAAGTGCATATTCTTGTGCCCTTTAAGCTAAGTTCACCGTATGGTCACAGTAGTTTAGAGTTAATCAGTTACTTCTGCCTCAGTGTAGACCGGTGTAGCTATGTCCCATTGCAGTTAGCCACCGTACAATCTGTTCTGTTCCATCTAACCGAAGAATCAGATCAGTTTTGTCCAAGTTACCTATGAAAGCTGCTACCTCAATAGTTAGTCATTCTTCCATGATGATTGGAGTCGAAATGCCTTTTTTTTTTTAATAACGCATTTAATAACACACTTAATACCACAACTAGAGAGCAGTCCTGAACTATTATCCACCTCAGTGGTGACTCTCGGACTATCTTTGATCAGGCTTTACGGGCTTTACCTTACACTAAACGTTATTCCCTTATCATGCATCTATACACTGTGGACGGCTCGATTGTAATCATGTATAGTCTATCTGCTGACTGGTTAGCACGCAACAAAAGCTTTTCACTGCACCTCGGTCCATGTGACAATAAACTAACCTTCACTGAACTGATGAAGAGCGAGGAGTTGCTTTGCTAACTTGCCTAATAATCCTCCCCTTGCTTCCATTAGATATTATTTTAAGAAAATAGATATTTCCATCAAGCCAGCCAATTGTTGCCTGAAGCAGTATGGATGTTATGTGGAGCCACTGGGAAAGGAGTTGAACGAGGAGGTCTGTGTGGGACGAGAAGACAGGTACAGTATGGGCCCATGCAACATCGCAGAGCTTTGACTTGGAGCAAATGAGTGGTGTTAAAGGAGCAGTTGTTTTAAGAATAAGGAGTAAGCCATTTGGAGACGTGGAAACATTTTTTCTCAGAGAGAGTGGTGAATCTGTGGAATTCTCTGCCTCAGGGGGCCGTGGAGGCTGGTTCTCTGGATGCTTTCAAGAGAGAGCTTGATAGGGCTCTTAAAAATAGCGGAGTCAGGGGATATGGGGAACACTATCCTACACCCTGGGGACAATTTTTAAAAATAATTTTACCAAAGCCAACTAACCTACAAACCTGTACGCCTTTGGAGTGTGGGAGGAGACCGTGGCACCCGGAGAAAACCCACACGCATTTACAGTGAGAACGTACAAACTCCATACAGACAGCAGCCATAGTCAGAATCGAACCTGGGTCTCTGACGCTGTAAGGCAGCAACTCTACCGTTGCCCCTACTGTGCAGAAAGGAAACACTGGGAGACTGAAAATGTCAATGAACAAGGTGGACAATAGTGCTGGAGAAACTCAGCGGGTGCGGCAGCATCTATGGAGCGAAGGAAATAGGCAACGTTTCGGGCCGAAACCCTTTTTCAGACAATGAACAAAGTGCGTTCACTCCTTATTTCCACATCCAACCACAGTAGTATTCCTTATCAAAATCCCGAAGATTCTCGTTGTCATGATGTTGCTGGCAATTTAATAAACATGGTAAATGTAGATTGGTTTAGTTACGTTTATTGTCACGCGTACCGAGGTACCGTGAATAGCTTTTCTTGCCCGCTAAGCAGTCATTGGAAAGACAACAGGTGCAGCAGCATCTATGGAGCGATGGAAATAGGCAACGTTTTGTCCTGAAACGTTGCCTATTTCCTTCGCTCCATAGATGCTGCTGCACCCGCCGAGTTTCTCCAGCATTTTTGTCTACCTTCGATTTTCCAGCATCTGCAGTTCCTTCTTAAACAGTGGAAAGACAATGCATGCTAACAATCGAGCCATTTACAGAGTAGAGATGCATATCTGTATACATATTTATATTCTTAAAATAATATTGTAATGTATTTTACTTGACAGGGTCTCTGTTTAATATTGTGTTTCAGAAGGAACTGCAGATGCTGGAAAATGGAAGGTACACAAAAATGCTGGAGAAACTCAGCGGGTGCAGCAGCATCTATGGAGCGAAGGAAATAGGCAACGTTTCGGGTCAAAACGTTGCCTATTTCCTTCGCTCCATGGATGCTGCTGCACCCGCTGAGTTTCTCCAGCACTTTTATTTACCTACAGTTTTAAAACTCCTATATACCGTCCTCCCGAAAGGAAATAGGCAACGTTTCGGGCCGAAACTCATCTTCTCGGTTTAATATTATTTGACGGGGCTTCCAAAAGGCACCAATCCTGACATTGCAATGCACAGTCAGCGCTGCATTGATGTATCCGTCTGAACTAGGTATATTGAAATGGGACTTAAACCCATAACTATCTTGACTCAGAAATGAGAGTGCTACCACTGAGCTGAAGCTGACACCTGGAAAATGTCATCAAGGGGTGTTAGTTGCGACAAGCGGTGATGCCACCTGATGTCACCAGCTGTTATATTTTACAGAGCGAGCACAAAAAACACACAAAGCCAACACTGGTAATGTTTAATAGCGGACCGCAGCTTCACGATGACATTGCACACTCGTGTTGTAGTGTAGTGAAAGGGTTGGACAGGCTAAGATCAGTGGTTCCCAATGATGGCGTAGGGGGGCAATTTTTAAGGGATTGTTCCAATTTTTTAGTAATTTCTGGGGAACTTTAACTGTCCAGAACATTTTTCTTTTTCATGGATGCCAGTTTTTTTGAAGTTTGTTTAAACCAAGGTATTGGCGTTCTTATTCACCTGAAATGGATTCACTTTTTAAAAAGAATTATATTCACCACAGGGGGGGGGCATCAGGATTTTAGAGGTGATTAGGTGGGGCAGGGCCAAAAAAAGGTTGGGAACCACTGGGCTAGATGCAGGAAGATTGTTCCCGATGTTGGGGAAGTCCAGAACAAGGGGTCACAGTTTAAGGATAAGGAAGAAGTCTTATAGGACCGAGATGAGAAAAACATTTTTCACACAGAGAGTGGTGAATCTCTGGAATTCTCTGCCACAGAAGGTAGTTGAGGGCCAGTTCATTGGCTATATTTAAGAGGGAGTTAGATGTGGCCCTTGTGGCTAAAGGTATCAGGGGGTATGGAGAGAAGGCAGGTACAGGATACTGAGTTGGATGATCAGCCATGGTCATATTGAATGGCGGTGCAGGCTCGAAGGGCCGAATGGCCTACTCCTGCACCTATTTTCTATGTTTTCTATGTTTTCTATGAAAACAGGTCCACTTTAGCTACAGAGGGTGGACCTGCTCCTATCATAGTCAATAGAAAGAGAAGGTGCCAGCCAGCAATAATTTGTCAAAGAAAGACACAAAAAGCTGTATTAACTCAGCGGGACAGGCAGCATCTCTGGAGAGAAGGAATGAGTGACGTTTCGGCTCGAGACCCTGATTCACAATGCCCATTTTGCACCACCATTCTAGACCATTGCTTCCGCTCTGTCAGGTAGTCCATTAAAATTAATAGTTTGTTTAACAAAATTGATGGGAACTTGATACTTGCTGTCAAATGGAACGACTGGATCAGTAAGTGCCGATGTGTGGAGTTTGTGCGTTCTCCCTGTGACCGACCGCATGGGGTTCCACAACGGCAGTCAATGTAAGTTTGAATTCAGCTTGTTTGTCCGGCATGGCACAGTGGCAGAGCTGTGGCACAGAGTTGCTGCCTTACAGCGCCAGAGACATCGGTTCAAATCTGACCACGGGTGCTGTCTTTTCAGAGTTTGTACAATCTCCTCGTGATCGCGGGGGTTTCCTCCGGGTGCTCTGGTTTCCTCCCACATCCCAAAGATGTGAGGATGGCTTGTCTAGAAACATTGAAATATCGAAAAATAGGCGCAGGAGTAGGCCATTCGGCCCTTCTAGCCAGCATTGCCATTCAATATGATCATGGCTGATCATCTAAAACCATTAAAACCGTTCCTGCTTTTTCCCTATATCCCTTGATTCCTCTATTCCCAAGAGCTAAATCTAACTCTCTCTTGAAAACATCCAGTGAATTGGCCTCCACTTCCTTCTGTGGCAGAGAATTCCACAGATTCACAACTCTCTGGGTGAAAAAGGTTTTGCTCATCTCAGTCCTAAAATGGCCGAGCCCTTATTCTTAAACTGTGACTCTGGACTCCCCCAACATTGGGAACTTTTTTTCCTGCACCTAGCCTGTCCAATCCTTTAAGAATTTGATATGTTTCTATAAGATTCCCCTCTCATCCTTCTAAATTCCAGTGAATTGCCTGGTCTGCGTGGACCTGGCAGGCTGAAGGGCCTGTTTCCGCACTGCATCTCTAAACTAAACTAAACTAAATTTAACTACTCTCATAGGGAGCTGTAATTCTTTCAGGTATCATGGTGTGATGTGCAACTCTGCATTTGCCTTTTTAATGCCTTCTGAATGTCACGTGGGATTAATTGCGCAGAAATTAGTTTAATGTAGCTAGCGCTGTCTTGATGAATTACATAAACATTATATTTAATAAATGTCTCAATGGCTTTAAGTGGCTGAACTAGGTTATGTCCCACAGGGTTTCATTTCCAGGCTATGTTGAAACATAACTGATTTATTTATTCATTTTCTGGACTTGTTGGCAAGGCCAAACACTTATTCTCAATCTGAGGATTTAACAAGCGCTGGTGAGGCCACATTTGGAATATCTTTCCAGCACGTTGGACAATGGATAATGGGGCAGTTATTGGCCGAATTGGATTGGTCCTGTAAGTTTTGGACAAGATACACCGAGTGACTTTTCACCCTGTAGATTAAATGCCAGTGATGTATCCACACTGGAATATTTTAGCGAGTATCACAGCAATCTGAAGCAAAAGTATTCAGTGGAATTCTTTGCAACAGAAGGCAGTGGAGGCCAATTCACTGGGTGTTTTCAAGAGAGAGTTAGGTTTAGCTCCTAGGGCTAAAGGAATCAAAGGGTATGGGGAAAAAGCAGAAACGGGGTACTGATTTTAGATGATCAGCCATGATCATATTGAATGGAAGGGGCGAATGGCCTACTCCTGCGCCTATTTTTCAATGTTTCGATGTTTCTACTGTAGCTGGGATGTTGTTGGCTCCTATAACCTTTGTTGTAAACAATGTTTGTCAGCTATTTTTTTAATATTATGTGCAGTGAAGCAAATTGGCTAGAAATTAGTAATAACAAGAAACTGCAGATACTGGTTTATACCGAAGATAAACGCAAAATACTGGAGTAAACCCAGCGGGTCAGGCAGCACCTCTAGAGAAAATGGATATGTGATGTTTTGGGCCGGGTCCCTTCTTCAGTTTGAAGTTCGTGTTAACCAGTCAGCGAAAAGGCTATACAGGGTTACAATCAAGCCATCCACAGTGTGGAGATACAGGATAAAGGAAATGAAGTCTAGTGCAAGATAAAGCCTAATAAAGTCTGATTAAAGATTGTCTGAGGGTCTCCCATGAGGTAGTAGTAACTCAGGACCACTCTCTAGTCATCGATAGGTTTAGTTGCCTGATAACAGCTGGAAAGAAACTGTCCGTGAATCTGGAGTTGTGCGTTTTCAAACTTCTGTACCTCTTGCTTGATGGGAGAGGGGAGAAAAGGGAGTGTATTGGGTAATGCCCCTGCCCCACTTAGGAAACCTGAACGGAAACCTGAACGGAAACCTCTGGAGACTTTGCGCCCCACCCAAGGTTTCCGTGCGGTTCCCGGAGGTTGCAGGTGGTTGCCGGAAGTTGCTGGTAGTGGAAGCAGGTAGGGAGACTGACAAAAACCTCCGGGAACCACACGGAAACCTTGTGTGGGACGCAAAGTCTCCAGAGGTTTGTGTTCAGGTTTCCTAAGTGGGACAGGGGCATAAGACATGTCCTTGCCGAGGCAGCGTGTGGTCAGTTGAAGGGAGGTTAGTTTGTGTGATGGTCTGGGCTGTGTTCACAATTCTCTGCAATTTCTTTCAGTCTTGAAAACTTGGATGAGTTACTCCAGCACTTTGTGTCTATCTTTGCTAGTTTTTGTGATGGTGGGCATCTCAAGGGGAAAGAGAGATTGTTCTGGTTTCAAACGCTACAACCTGGCCCTTAGTACTCACATGTTGGGCCCTGCCATCAATGAGAATGGAGATATTCTTTGACCCTTCATATCCTGTAATTGTCCACCATCATTCACGATTAGGTGCGGTAGGAATGACGGAGTGATGCGATCCATCAGTCAGGGCATCATCTAGCATTGCCTATTGCATGTTGCTTTTGCTGTCCAGTTTAGTTTAGTTTAGTTCATTGTCACGTGTATCTTGCCTTTGTTGCGTGCTAACCAACCAGCGGAAAGACAATACACGATTACAATCGAGCCACTCGCAGTGTACGGAGAGATTTAAAAATGTAGACCGAATGTGTTATGTGATTGTAGATCAAATAGCCACCTGGTAGACACAAAATGCTGGAGTAACTCAGCAGGTGAGGCAGCATCTCAGGAGAAAAGAAATGGACAACGTTTTGGACCCTTCTACAGACTGATCTTTCGTGTCGAGACCCTTCTTCAGACTGAAACGTTGCCCATTCCTTCTCTCCTGAGATGCTGCCTCACCTGCTGAGTTACTCCAGCATTTTGAGTCTACCTTCGATTTTAACCAGCATCTGCACTTCTTTCTTTCACGAATATTCGCCTGGGCTGGGCGCATCTTGGAAGCGAATGCATGTAGACCTGTGTGGCACCTTCTCTAAGTTGGCATCTCATGATTTTGGGCATGCGCGGTGCCATTCCTGGTGCGGTCTTTTGCAAACCCATTAAACCAGGGCTCATCCCCTGGATTAACTAACGGTAGAGTATGGCTTATGCAGGTTACAGATGGTGTTGATCTGGACGTGTCAAAATGATCTCAGCGCTTTCAGTTTTTTGTGTTTTGCCAGACGGGTGAAGTCATTCAGAGCAAAGATCCTATATAAGATCTTTGATTCAAAGTGAATGGTTCTGATTGCAACCAATGCTGGCTGCTAGTGTGTGTGTGAACTTGAGGTGGAGGCAGGCTGAATTTTGACTGGAAAGAAAATGATACAGTCTGTTAACATTCCTGGTTTATTTGCCATGAGGATAAATTTAATGAGCCAGGCATGTGTTCTTCAAAGTTTACTAGAACGAGAAATAACCGTGCAGAAACATTCACGGTTTTTAGAGGTCTCAACAGGGTTAGTTTCAGTTGAGTTTATTGTCACGTGTGGAAAGCTTTTTGTTGCGTGCTAACCAGTCAACAGAAAGACAATACATGATTACAAGTAAGTCAAGTGAGTACAGATACAGGATCAAATATAAATTACGTTTAGTGCAAGGTAAAGCCCTGTCAGGCCCGATTAGAGGGTCTTCAATGAGGTAGATGGTAGCTCAGGATTGTTTTGTAGTTTAGTTTTAGTTTAGTTTGGAGATACAGCACGGAAACAGGGTCCACGCCGACCAGCGATCCCCGCACGTTAACACTATCCCACACCCACTAGGGACAATTTTTACATTTACCAAGCCAATTAACCCTCAAACCTGCACGCCTTTGGAATGTGGGAGGAAACCGAAGATCTCGGGGAAAACCCACGCAGGTCACGGGAGGAACGTACAAACTCCGTGCAGACACCACCCGTAGTCGGGATCGAACCCGGGTCTCTGGCGCTGCATTCGCTGCAAGGCAGTAACTCTACCGCTGCGCCACCGTGACTGTGGAGGGTTGTGGACAGAATGGTGCATATGGAGACATGGAGGTAATGACATGGAGGTTCACCAGACTGATTCCTGGGATGTCAGGACTTTCATATGAAGAAAGACTGGATAGACTCGGCTTGTACTCGCTAGAATTTAGAAGATTGAGGGGGGATCTTATAGAAACTTACAAAATTCTTAAGGGGTTGGACAGGCTAGATGCAGGAAAATTGTTCCCGATGTTGGGGAAGTCCAGAACAAGGGGTCACAGTTTAAGGATAAGGGGGAAATCTTTTAGGACCGAGATGAGGAAAACATTTTTGACACAGAGTGGTGAATCTCTGGAATTCTCTGCCACAGAGGTAGTTGAGGCCAGTTCATTGGCTATATTTAAGAGGAAGTTAGATGTGGCCCTTGTGGCTAAAGGGATAAGGGGGTATGGAGAGAAGGCAGGTACAGGATACTGAGTTGGATGATCAGCTATGATCATATTGAATGGCGGTGCAGGCTCGAAGGGCCGAATGGCCTACTCCTGCACCTATTTTCTATGTTTCTATGTTTCTATGACGGAGAGGATGTTTCATTGGCTGAGTAGTCAGGAAGCAGATGGCAAAATAAGGGGTGAATCGTGAATCATTGAACTCTTCTGTCCAGGGAGCTGTGGAGGGTTGCTCATTGATTGCATCCTAGATTGAGAGTGATAGATTTCTGTTTCTTTAAAGCACCAAAGGTTACGATGATAGAGAAGGGAAATGGTGATGAAGCAGGAAATTAGGCATAAACTGTGTTGAATGTGGAGCGGACTCGACGGGTTGATGGCCAACTCTTGCATCTGCCTCTTATGTTCTTGTACACATGAATACCAGTCACCGTGTGGAACAAGGAACTGCAGATGCTGGTTTACGCAGGAGTGCACAAAGTGCTGGAGTAACTCAGGGGGGTCAGGCAGCGTCTCTGGTGAACATGAACAGGTGACGTTTTGGGTTGGGCCCTTCTTCAGACAGATTGTGAGGGGGAGGGGAGAGGAAAGCTGGAAGGGAGGTCATTCAGGACAAAGCATGCAGGTAATGTAGGGATGCAGGTGAGGAGGGGTTTGTTAGGCAGATAGTTGGAACAAATGCGATAAGTGTGAGATAAGTTGCAAATTGTGAAGCCAGAGGAAGGAATGGAGGAGGAAGTGGGTGGGAGGGGAGAAATACGTGTTAGTCCAAGTTGGGCACAGGTGGTGGGGGTGGGGGGGGGGAGAGATAGTGGGGGGTGTGGAGGAGGAAGTGACAGTCACCAAAGAGATTCATGGATGGTCCCCAGTAGGTGTACCTGTCCAAGGTGTCAGTGCTTTGACTGAAGAAAACTTCAAGGGCGGCACAGTGGTGCAGTGGTAGAGTTGCTGCTGAGAAAACACAATCTGCCACAGGCAATGATGGTCCAGTTCTATACTGCTATCATCGAGTCTGTCCTCACCTTCTCCATCATGGTCTGGTTCGGCTCAGCCACCAAGCACGACATCCGGAGGCTGCAGCGCATCGTTCGATCAGCAGAGAAGGTTGTTGGCTGCAACCTTCCCCCCCTATTGACGAACTGTACACTGCAAGGACCAGGAAGCGAGCGGGTAAGATAATCTCTGCCCCCTCTCAATCTGGACACAAACTCTTTGAATCACTTCCCTCTGGAAGGCAACTCCGGACTGTCAAAGCTGCCACAGCCAGGCATAAAAACAGCTTTTTTTCCACGAGCAAAAGCTCTCCTCAACAGCCAAAAGTCAGTAGCCTCCTTATGCTCCGGTATTTTATTTCATTCTTCACATGTTTAAATTATAGTGTTTTATTTTTAATTGTCTACTGTATATCATGTTGTTACTTGCGAGCAAAGCACCAAGGCAAATTCCTTATAAGTATACATATTTGGCAAATAAAATTTATTACATTAAATTAAATTCAATTCAATTCAATTCAACACAGCACCAGAGACCCGGGTTCAATCCTGACTACGTGTGCTTGTCTGTACGGAGTTTGCACGTTCTCCCCGTGATCTGCGTGGGTTTTCTTGGGTGCTCCGATTTCCTCCCACACTCCAAAGAAGTACAGGCTTGTAGTTTAATGGGCTTGGTTATGTTTGTAATATGTCCCTAGTGTGTGTAGGGGTAGCATTAGTGTGTGAGGATCGCTGGTCAGTGTGAACTCGATGGGCCGAAGGGCTTGTTTCCACGCTGTATCTCCAAACTAAAAACAAGATAGAATTATAGAGTCATATAGCATGGATATAGGGCCCTTCAGCCCAACTTGCCCACACCAATAAAGATGCTTCATTTATACTAGTCCCACCTGCTTAGGTTTGGTTCAAATCCTTCCAAACCATTCCCATCCATGCACTTGTCCAAATGCCTCTTAAATATGATACGATATGATGGCACTTTATTAACCATATAACCAAATAACAAATACAGCACAGAAACAGGCCATCTCGGCCCTTCTAGTCCATGCCGAACACTTACTCTCACCTAGTCCCATCTACCTGCACTCAGACCATAACCCTCCATTCCTTTCCCGGTCCATATACCTATCCAATTTATTTTTAAATGATAAAATCGAACCTGCCTCCACCACTTCCACTGGAAGTTCATTCCACACAGCTACCACTCTCTGAGTAAAGAAGTTCCCCATTATGTTACCTCTAAACGTTTGTCCCTTAATTATCAAATCATGTCCTCTTGTTTGAATCTTGTCAGAGCGAGGTCTGAAATTTGTTTTTGCATACAGCCATACAATAAAATAAAGAACCACAATACACAATAGAGTCCAACATAAAACATCCCCACACAGCAGAATCAAAACATTTCCCACTGTGAGGGAAAGCACCAAACTCAGTTATCTTCCTCCATACTGCATCCGCTGCTCTAGATGCCAGCTGATTTACATCGGGGAGACTAAGCAGAGGTTGGGCGATCGTTTCGCCGAACACCTCCGCTCAGTCCGCAATAACCTACCTGAACTCCCGGTGGCTCAGCACTTTAACTCCCCCTCCCATTCCCAATCCGACCTCTCTGTCCTGGGTCTCCTCCATTGCCAGAGTGAGCAACACCGGAAATTGGAGGAACAGCACCTCATATTCCGCCTGGGCAGCTTGCGTCCTGATGGCATGAACGTTGAATTCTCCCAATTTTGCTAGCCCTTGCTGTCTCCTCCCCTTCCTTAACCCTCGAGCTGTCTCCTCCCATCCCCCCGCCCTCGGGCTCCTCCTCCTTTTTCCCTTCCTTCTCCCCCCCCACCCCCCATCAGTCTGAAGAAGGGTTTCGGCCCGAAACGTCGCCTATTTCCTTCGCTCCTTAGATGCTGCTGCACCCGCTGAGTTTCTCCAGCAATTTTGTGTACCTTCTATCTTGCTCGATGTTCCTGCTGTCATAGTATCTGCCTCAACTACCTCCTCTAGTAACTGGTTCCGTATACCCTTTCTGTGAAAGATGCACCATAAATCTTAAAAGGAATATGTACTTGAAAAGGCAATGGATATACCTTTGAACATAAAGACAAGCGAGAGTCGTCTTCCAGAGACACATCCTTCCTCAGATGTGGTGCCCAAAGTTGCTCACAATACTCCAAATGTGGCCTGAGCAACAACTTTATAGAGCCTCAGCATTACATCCCTGTTTTTGTATTCTATCCGTCTTGTAATAAATGCCAGCATTGCGTTTGCCTTCCGTACCACCGATTCGACGAGAAAATTAATTTTTTGGGCAATCCTGTACCAGCACTCCCAAGTCCCTCTGCACCTCCGATTTCTGGATTCTCTCCCCATTTGAAAACAAATCCAGAGCTACGAGATAAAACCAATGACATAGAAATGTCTGAAGAAGGGTCTCAACCCAAAACATCAACCTATTCCTTCGCTCCATAGATGCTGCCTCACCCGCTGAGTTTCTCCAGCATTTTTATCTCCCTTTGATTTTTCCGGCATCTGCAGTTCCTTCTTAAACACAGAAATGTATCGTCGGTTCTTTCATTAAACTGCATGAAAACAACGGACAAAATGCCCTGTTTTTACTGTAAGTTTTAAAACGAGAGGCGTACTTTAGGGGGAGACTTGGTGGAAATTTCGCACTGCCTGGGCTGTAAGTTTGGAGAGGTTTATGAAACTCATTATGCCAATTACCATGAAAGCTTCATCCCCCCGTTCATGATATTTCAAGCCAGACCCTGAGATGAAAGGGCAATGCAATGCACTTAGCCCGAGGTCTTACAACAGAAAGGGTAAACTGGTCCCTATTTACAGGCAGGAAGCTATCAGAATGCACACCCCAGATCCGAAAAGGCATCGAGCATGTCTCGAATCTCTCGTTACAGAAAAGAATTATGTACAGATTGAACCCACACAGACTTGCATCTCTTTTGTGTGCGGTTAATTTGTACATAATTCTCGGAGGTCAGTGTGCAATTGCCCTGCACTAGACTTTTGGCACATTTCATTAATTCCCACTGTTGCCTCTGGGCCCGCAGAGCACAGTTGTGTTTTAATGCCATAGCAACATTTCTGCCCACAATCCATCACCCTAAGTTGCTAGGCGACCACCGCCAGTGATGACAAGTCCAGTCACTATGGATTTAAGAAGCTGACCGGACACATACTGTACTGAGGGTAGAATCCACAAAGGACAGAGCTCATAAAACTCCCGGTTGCCAAACACTTTAACTCCCCTTCCCGTACTGACGTTTCTGTCCTGGGCCTCCTCCACTGTCAGAGTGAGGCCAAACGCTAATTGGAGGAACAGCGTCCCATATTTTGCATGGGCAGCTTATGCCCCCAGCGGTACGAACATTGTCTTGTCTGACTTCAAGTAAGCCTTGAATCCCCTCCCTCTCCGTCCCTCCCCCATCCAAGTCGTTGTACTAGTTTCAAACTTGTCTTGCAGAGTCTCATTGTCTGCAACTCGTTTTCACCTAGCGCACAGGGAAGAATGGCCTGTTTTCCTTATTATCATTACTTTTTTGCATATCTTTCATTCCTTTGTTCTATATCTCTCTATATCACCGTCTATATCTCTCGTTTCCCTTTCCCCTGACTCTCAGTCCGAAAAAGTGTCGCCACCCGAAACATGGTCTATTTCCATGTTGCCTGTCCCACTCAGTTACTCCAGCATTTTGTGTCTACCTTCGTTTTAAACCGGCATCTGCAGTTCCTTCCCAAACATAAAACTACCAGGTGGCTTGTCCTTTATGTTGTGCTCACAGTTTAAGAATAAGGAGTAAACCATTTAGAACGGAGATGAGGAAACACTTTTTCTCACAGAGAGTTGTGAGTCTGTGGAATTCTCTGCCTCAGAGGGGGGTGGTGGCAGGTTCTCTGGACACTTTCAAGAGAGAGCTAGATCGGGCTCTTAAAGGTAGCGGAGTCAGGGGATATGGGGAAAAGGCAGGAACAGGGTACTGATTGGGGATGATCAGCCATGATCACATTGAATGGCGGTGCTGGCTCGAAGGTCCGAATGGCCTACTCCTGTACCTATTGTCTATTGTCCCTATTTCTACAATACCTGCCCCTCCACCTATTTTCATAAATACTTCAAGCTCTGTGTGTTCACATACTCCCAGCCTTTCTGCATGCTTACTACCATGCCCCACTGAAGTCTGAATGAGGAATATAGTTGCTACAAGCTGGTCACTTGGGACTAGACTAGGTCTGACATTGACGTCTCAGTAGACAAAATATTTGAACTAATTAAGTAGCTTAATAAATGATCTCTGTTGAATTGAGAGACAATCTCATGGGAACGTATGAAACACTATTTAACTTTCATTTGGTGGCTGATCTCATAAGTCACAGGATCCTTTTTAATTATCTGTCACTTTTGTAGGTCATTAGTTAAATATAGCAATGCACCCCATCATGTCTCCTATTTTTACCTTCTGCTTAAGATCATTTATTTTCCAAATTAGCTGCCTCTAGCCTATTAACTTAGGAACACATTTTTCAAACTTACTTTCTGAGCGGCCCCTCTAGAGATTTACGGGAAATGCTACAGACTCGCGGGGGTCTCTTCTTCGACCATAAGACCGTGAGATCTTCTTTCTTACGTCTTCAGAAACCCCTTCATTCTGTGTCCACCCGGCACGAGTCTGAATTCTCCATCAATGTGAACATTTAAGAACCAGCTGATCCTTCCAACGAGCAGATGTCATTTATACATTTGAATGCAAAATATCAGCTAAATCAACTTCTTGTGATCTCCTGGGGCAAGGATGACTTGCTTTTTGATTAGAACGGGTGTCGAGGGTTATGGGGAGAAGACAGGAAAATGGGATTGGGAGGCAGAGATCAGCGGAGCAGACGCGATGGGCCGAATGGCCTAGTACTACTCCTATAACTTGTGAACTTCCAGTCCCTGAGGCCATAAGACATGAGACATGAGAATTAGGCCATTCGGCCCATCGGGTCTGCTCCGTCATTTGAGCATGGCTGATCTAACTTTCCCTCTCAACCCCATTCGCCAGCATTCTCCTTGTGGTGCAGAGGGGTGAATCTCTGGAACTCTCTGCCACAGAGGGTAGTTGAGGCCACTTCATTGGCTATATTTAAGAGGGAGTTAGATGTGGCCCTTGTGGCTAAAGGGGATCAGGGGGTATGGAGAGAAGGCAGGTACGGGATACTGAGTTGGATGATCAGCCATGATCATATTGAATGGCGGTGCAGGCTCGAAGGGCCGAATGGCCTACTCCTGCACCTAATTTCTATGTTTCTATGTTTCTATGTCACCTTTGCTGCCATCTCCAATCAAGAACCTATCGATCTCCGCTTTAAAAATACCCAATGGCTTGGCCTCCGTCGCTGTCTGTGGCAATTGAATTCCACAGATTCGCCACCCGCCCAGCTAAATTCCGCCACATCTCCATTCTAAAGGTACGTCCTTGCACTCCGAGAGACTGCGCCCTCTGACCCTTCTCTCCCTGACCTTTGACTGACTTAGTCCAGCTCTGTCGAATCTGAGGTTGCGGATGAATCAAAAATGGGATCCATAGGAGACGCAAGGAACTGGAGATGCGGACAATCTTGACCAAAACACAGAATGCTGGAGAAACTCAACGGGTCAGGCAGCTTCTGTGGGTCGGTGGTGATGTTTTGGATCAGGGCTCCTCTTCAGACTCATAGGTAGACAAAAATGCTGGAGAAACTCAGCGGGTGAGGCAGCATCTATGGAGCGAAGGAATAGGTTGACGTTTTGGGTTGAGACTCTTCTTCAGACATTTCTATGTCATTGGTTTTATCTCGTAGCTCTGGATTTGTTTTCAAATGGGGAGAGAATCCAGAAATCGGACATGCAGAGGGACTTGGGAGTGCTGGTGTCTCGACCCGAATCGTCACCTATTCCTTCGCTCCATAGATGCTGCCTCACCCGCTGAGTTTCTCCAGCATTTTTGCCTACCTTCGATTTTTCCAGCATCTGCAGTTAATTCTTAAACTCTTCAGACTCATGGTCTCTGCGAAAAAGATCTTTGGTCTCTGCCACAGGTGGGACAGGGGGTGTGTGGTGGAGCAGGTGGTTGAGTGGTGTTCTCCTTCTGTTATTTATGCTGAAATTCAACATATTGTTAATAAGTACGTGACATTTTTTTTAGCGCCATCCTAAATGGTCCTTCTTCATGGAGTAGTTGTGGGCCAGAATTTCAACGTGATAAACCTTTTCAAGGAGGCATTAAGAGGCTTTGAGAGCTCTCAAGAGGAACATTGAATTCTCTAATTTTAAGTAATTACGAGTCATAGGGTGATACAGTGTGGAAACAGGCCCTTCGGCCCAACTTGCCCATACCGGCCAACAGTGTCAGATTCAGATTCAGATTCAATTTTAATTGTCATTGTCAGTGTACAGTACAGAGACAACGAAATGCATTTAGCATCTCCCTGGAAGAGCGACATAGCAACGATTTGAATAAATAATAATAAGAGTCCGGGGCGGGGGGGGGGGTGATTGGCAGTCACCGAGGTACGTTGTTGAGTAGAGTGACAGCCGCCGGAAAGAAGCTGTTCCTCGACCTGCTGGTTCGGCAACGGAGAGACCTGTAGCGCCTCCCGGATGGTAGGAGGGTAAACAGTCCATGGTTGGCGTGAGAGCAGTCCTTGGCGATGCTGAGCGCCCTCCGCAGACAGCGGGTGTCCCAGCTACCCTTGTGTCCCACTTGCCTGCGCTTGGTCCATAACCCCACCAAACCTGTCCTATCCATGTACCTGCCCAACTGTTTGGAATCCAGAACCAGGGGCAGAACAGTCTTAGAATGAAGACGAGGCCATTTAAGACTGAGGTGAGAAAAAACGTTTTCACCCAGAGAGTTGTGATTTTGTGGAATTCCCTGCCACAGAGGGCAGTGGAGGCCAGGTCACTGGATGGATTTAAGAGAGAGGTGGATAGAGCTCTAGGGGCTAGTGGAGTCAAGGGATATAGGGATAAGGCAGACACGGGTTATTGATCGGGGACGATCAGCCATGATCACAATGAATGGCAGCGCTGGCTCAAAGGGTCGAATGGCCTCCTCCTGCACCTATTTTCGAAGTTTCTATGTTTCTTAAACGATGGGATAGTCCCAGCCTCAACTGCCTCCCCTGGCACCCATCCACCACCGTCTGTGTGAAAAAAGTTACCCCTCGGATTCCTATTAAACCGTTTCCCCTTCACCTTGAACCTATGTCCTCTGGTCCTCGATTCCCCTACTCTGGGTAAAAGACTGTGTACATCTAACTAACTTCTACTAACACCTTCGTTTCCCCCCTCCCCCCTCCCTCCCCTCCCTCCCCCCTCCCCCCTGCCCCTCTTTCTCCACCCTAGTCATTTAACCAGTTCCACCAGTTCCCTACACTGGATCCCTCTTGGGATCACACCTTCCTCAGCCAACAATTGACCTGCCTGAGATCCATCCTGCCTAACGGAATCTGTTGCCAGCTCTGGTCTTTCCTCGCCTCCAGTTCTTCCCCTCCCCCCCCTCTTTCAGTCTGTAATCCTGATCCCTATGTATCAATACCATTATTATGTTTATCGTTATTCTTTTTGCTCCTGTTTTTTATGTTTTATTTTTGTTTTGTTTTTTTGGGGAAAAAAAACAATAAAAAGATTTTAAAAGAAAGAAAGAAAGGTTTATGTTTATGGTTATACCTGTCATGTCTACCGAGGTACAATTAGATTTGTTAACACTTCAAGGGGCCTTAAATTCTCGCTGCACTTTTGCCCTTATTCACGAGTAAGATCACTTTGGTTTCCCCTTTAATTCATCTGCCCAAGCAGTCATCTTGTTGCATTTTGCCCTCTTGGTGTTCCTCTTAGTGTACTAGTTTAGTTTTGGTTTTGTCTGGAGATACAGCGCGGAAACAGGCCCTTCGGCCCACCGAGTCCGCGCCGAACAGCGCTGCCAGCACAGTAACACTATTCCACACACACTGGGGACATTTTACAATTTTACCAAGCAAATTAACCTACAAACCTGTACGCCATTGGAGTGTGGAAGGAAACCGGAGCACCCGGAGAAAACCCGCGCAGGTCACGGGGAGAACGGGCAAACTCCGTACAGACAGCACCTGAAGTCAGGATCGAACCTGGGTCTCTGGTGCTGTAAGGCAGCAACTCTACCGCTGTGCCACTTGGCCACCCATGGGAATGCCCGATATTACTCCCTTGCTACTATTACTACTCTCTCCTATGCTCTAAGGGATTCACTTGATTCCAGTGGCCTACATCTGACGGACACCATCTCCATTATTCATGACCAGTGCCTCAATAACCCTCAACAACAGGGGTCCCGAATCCAGCTAACCTTGCCCTTCACTCCGACAGGGACATACTAGCCCTGAAATTTTTCCTATCTCAATCAATCAATGTCAGTGAGTTAAAGGACACTGATTATTCCATAGAGTTATGAGATGGTCGCATTAAAAGAGACAAGGGAGTTGAGTATAGAAGCAAAGAGGTCCTTCTGCCGTTGTACAGGGCCCTAGTGAGACCACACCTGGAGTATTATGTGCAGTTTTGGTCTCCAAATTTGAGGAATTACATTCTTGCTATTGAGGGAGTGCAGCGTAGGTTTACAAGGTTAATTCCCAGGTTGGCGGGACTGTCATATGCTGAGAGAATGGAGCGGCTGGACCTGCATACTCTAGAATTTAGAAGGATGAGAGGATATCTTATTGAAATTTATGAGATTATTAAAGGTTTGGACATGCAAGAGACAGGAAAACATGTTCCTGATGTTGGGGGAGTCCAGTCCAGGGGCCACAGTTTAAGAATTTAAAAGGCATCGTAAGCCATTTAGAACGAGAGACGAGGAAACACTTTTTTCACATAGAGAGTTGTGGGTCTGTGGAATCTCTGTGTCAATGGATAGGTGGCGATTCAGGCCGGTTCTCTGGATACTTTCAAGAGAGAGCTAGATAGGGCTCTTAAAGATAGCGAGTTAGTCCAGGGGATCTATGGGGAGACCAGCAGGAACGGGGTCCTTTTTTATGGCAAGATCAGCTATGATACACAGACAATGGAAACGGTGCTGGTTAAGAAGGACATTTCCAAAGTAAATCTAATTGTTAAAGTCTCCTGCAAACTAGGATGTGTATTGTGGTTGCGGGAGCCGCTATGAATTATTTATAAATCTCTAGTTACCAGTGGCTTTAGGAATTAACTGGTTTGGAGATGAAGAACTGCAGATTATGGTCTTACATTGGCAAACAAAGATTGTAACTCAGTTCTAATAGAGAAGATATATTAGTGCTGGAATCCATCAGCAGCTCAGGCAGCATGTCTGGAGAACATGGACAATGTTGGTTTCGGGTTTGGGCCAGAGCTCCAAACATTGTGGTGGGGGATGGGGGGGGGGGCAAATTTTGAAAAGGCATCGTAACCAAGATATAGTAACGATAGACACCAAAAGGGGGTGGGGGTGTCAGGGGGGTCAAGCAGGGGGTCTCTGGAGGAGAAAGCTGGAAGTAGGAGGTGGCGATTCTGGCAAGTGATAGGTTCTGCAGACAAAGATCGTATAGCCATTTTCTCCAGACCACTCCTGCTAACCCTCTCAGTGTAGTCCACGCAAATGGCATCAACCAGGGCATCTGCAGTTCCATTTTTAACCGCACCCGACCCGACCCGACCCAGATACTCGCAGTGTAATCACAATGTGAAACATAGTTTGCGTGGCTAAAGAAAAACATTTCCAACAGTAAATCTAATTGTTCAATGTCTCCAAGTCAAACAAGGATGTGTTTGAACTGGTTGCGGGAGCAGGCGGGTGGATTGAATTACAGAAGGAGATCGTCTAGCTAACTGTGGCCTCCACACATAACCTGGTTTGTAGATGCAAGCAACTGCAGATGCTGGAATCTTACACAGAACACAAAGCAATCAAGTAACTCAGCTCAGGAAGCATAGAATAAGACACAAAGTGCTGGAGTAGCTCAGCAGATCAGGCAGCGTGTCTGGAGAACATGGATAGGCGGCGTTTCGGGTCGGGTCATTCTTCAGATTGATTGTGGTGGGGGGTGGGGGGTAGGAGGTAGATGGTCGAACAGAGGCCAGAGATGAAGAGACAAAAAGAGTGAGATAAGGATAGAAGACGTGCAAACGGTAAAACCAGAGGAACAAATATAAGGGGGGAGGGGGGGAAATGGATGCAAACTCAGTTGGGGCACGGTGAAGAGGGGTGGGGGGAAGGAGGGGTTAGTTAGTAGGATAGTTTCAAGCATCTCTGGTAGACCTGGAGACGCAACATTTCAGGGCAGGGCACTTCTTCAGTTTGAAGAAGGGTCCCGACCCAAAACATTGCTTAAAGCTGATTATGCAATCATCGGCAATTATTACTTATGAGAGCTTGCTGGGCATAAATCAGTAGATGTACTTCTTATATGTTGTCAAGGACAATAAAAAAAAAAATTGTGATATGAATTGCAAATTGCACTAAATAAATGCAAGGCCTTTTTCAATGAGAAGGAATAACATTGGTCGTGAATGGAAGGTTTTCTAATGAAATGAGTTTGCAATAATATACCCAATACTAAAATTGGATCCTTTTTTAGGTCATAAAGTCGTACGTGATAGGAGCAGAATTAGGCCATTCGGCCCATCAAGTCTACTAAGTCATTCAATCATGGCTGATCTATCTCTCCCTCCTAACCCCATTCTCCTGCCTTCTCCCCATAACCCCTGACACCTGTACGAATCAAGAATCTATCTATCTCTGCCTTACAAAATATCAATTGACTTGGCCTCCACAGCCTTCTGTGGCAAAGAATTCCATATTCCCCACCCTCTGACTATAGAAATTCCTCCTCATCTCCTTCCTAAAGGAAAGTACTTTAATTCTGAGGCTATAAGATCTCGTCCTATACTCTCCCACTAGTGGAAACATCTTTTTTTCATTTTAAACTTTAGAAATGAAACTGGATTTAGCTGCAGATATTACAAAACCGACTGCAGAAATCTGCGGTGGGGACTCATCTTTTTACAATATATTTTTGATTTACAATATGACTTGGTTGCTGTGTTTGCTGTGTAAAAGTACGGGAGGGGGATATGGATAGGTTAGGTGAGCGAGCTTCGACACGGCAAATGGAGTGTAATATGGGGCAGTGTGAACTGGTCCAATATGGCAGGGAAAAAATGAAGCACATCATCTAAATGGTAAGAAATAGCAGAGCTCTGGGATACAAAGGGATATGGCTATCCCAATGCATGTATTGCATAAGGCCAATGTGTGAATACTTTAGATTTCAGACTTTACAGATACAGTGGAAAGAGGCATTTCGGCCCAAGAGTCAGCGCCAACCAGCGATTGCGTACATTAGCGTTATCCTACACCCTAGGGACAATTTTATAGTTTTACAGAAGCCAATTAACCTGCAAACCTGCGCGTCTTTGGAGTGTGGGAGGATATTGGAGTTTCCGGAGAAAACCCACGCGATCGCATGGGGAACAGCACCTCTGGTCAGGATCGAACCCTGGTCTCTGGCACTCTACCGCTGCACCAATGTCCTGCCCATCCAGTCACTGAGACAGTCAACAGAATGTTATTGCTTATTGCAAGGGGAATTGAATGCAAAACTAGGAATGTCATGCTTCAGTTAAGCAGCATACTGATGAAACCACATCAGTGGTATTGCGTATGCTATTAGTTTTATTACTTAAGGATGTACAGTAAATGTTTTGGGAAGCTGTTAAGAGTTTACTAGACTACTGTCTGGAGTGAGCAAATTATCTTGTGATAAAAGTTTGGACAGGCTGAGCATATATAAGGAGCATAGAACTTGGAATGGTGATATAAATGGAGCAGATAAGATCCAGAATGCTCGACAGTGTAGATGAAAAAAGGTCCTACTTCCCCTTTGATCTCTCATTTTCACACCTTACCCTTCCATATCTCTAGTCTCCCTCTCCCCCCACTCTGAAGAAGGGTCTCGACCCGAATCGTCACCCATACGTTCTCTCCAGTGATGCTGCCTGTCCCGCTGAGTTACTCCAACGTTTTGTGTCGATGAAAGGATGTTTCCTCTTGTGGGGGAAGGTAGAACTGGCACCGTTTAACAATATAGACACACCCACCTCAGACAGAGATGTATTTATTTTCTCTCTGTACTAATACCAAAAGGAACCAGGAGGACATAGGTTTGAGGAGAGAGGGGAAAGATTTAATACCTTGTTACACCTGAGGGGCAAATGTTTTCACACAAAGAGTGGTAGGTAAATGGAACAAACGAGCTGCTGGAGGAGGTAGTTGAGGCAGGTGCAATCACAACCTTTAAAAAACATTTGGACAGGTACAAGGATAGGGTAGGATCAGGTTTAGAGGGATCTAGGCAGGGGGACTAGTGTAGATGGGGAATGTCGGTCGGCATAGGCAAGATGGGCCGAAGGTCCTGATTCCATGCTGTATGATTCTATGACTATGCATAACAAATAGATTTTTGTTAAACAAATTTTTTAAGAGTTATGGTGTTAAAGATTCTGGACTTAGATCTCAGATCAACCCTGAGCTAATCGGATTGTGGAAATATGTTCAAATGGCTGAATGGCCCGCGATTACTCCTTCGTTCCAGAGAAAACGTTTTGAAATTCTAAAGCCTTAGAGATGTGAAACCATGTAATGAGGAAATTAAGGAATTATGAGAGATGCATAAATCCCACTTGATATTCTAGAGATATAATTTCTTTCCTCAGAAGGCAACATCAGACTGAAGCTTGCACGAGGAGACGACGGGTGTCAGGCACATTTCACGACAAAGTCGGACACGCATGGTATTTTGGAGCAACCTGCTCAGGTTGTGTGTTCAACCCGCATTGAGCTCAGTTTTGCTTTGAACATATTTGTTTGACTGAGCAGAACACAGAACATAGAACAGTACAGCCTTCGGCCCATGATATCCGACTGAAGATGATTTTATCTTATAGAAACATATAAAATTATAAAAGGACTGGACAAGCTAGACGCAGGAAAAATGTTCCCAATGTTGGGCGAGTCCAGAACCAGGGGCCAAACAGTCTTAGAATAAAGGGGAGGCCATTTAAGACTGAGGTGAGAAAAAAACTTTTTCACCCAGAGAGTTGTGAATTTATGGAGGGCAGTGGAGGCCAAGTCACTGAATGGATTTAAGAGAGAGAGCTCTAGAGGCTAGTGGGATCAAGGGATATGGGGAGAAGGTAGGCACGGGTTATTGATTGGGGACGATCAGCCATGATCACAATGAATGGTAGTGCTGGCTTGAAGGGCCGAATGGCCTCCTCGTGCACCTATTTTCTATGTTTCTATGTTTCTATGAAGATGATGCCGTTACATGAGTCTCGAAGATGGACACTAAATGCTGGAGTACCTCAGCGGGAGAGGCAGCATCTCTGGATAGAAGGAATGGGCGGCGTATCGGATCGAGACCCTTCTTCAGGCTGAGAGCCGGGTGAGAGGGAGACTAGAGATATGGAAGGGTAAGGTGTGAAAACAACAGATCAAAGGGGACGTAGATCAGGGATAATGTGGAATAGATCATTGTGAGCTGAGGGGAAGGGGACAACGAGGCCTACAATGTCAAATTTAATCAGGAAGACAATCAGACTGGTCAGAGAACTTGGATGGGGGAGGGATGGAGAGAGAGGGAAAGCAAGGGTTACTTGAAGTTAGAGAAGTCAATATTCATACCACTAGGTTGTAAACTGTCTGTAAGTGATCCATATCCCTCCATTCCCTGCATTTCCATCTACCTATCCAAGGAATGTGAATTCTTTAATATTTCACTATGAAGCCAGTAAAATCTTGAATCTGCATGGATTGGATACTGTTTGTCTCAATTAGTTGCACTGCTGATGTATATATAGACCTTATTTCCCCATCTCGACCATCAGGACCATAAGAACACATCTTCACCAGTTAAAGCACTAAGCCATATTCAGATCTACACTGCAGCCGACTGGGGCCTTACCTGGATTGGGAGCTTCTCCAGTACATCGAGTATGTGGACCAGACTTTGGGCTTTTTGTAAATGGAGCCAAAATATAGCGACTTGCGAATGTGTGATCAATGCAGAAATAATTTTACTGTGCAGCGCATACATGACAGTAAAGTGCCATTGAGCTGTTGAATAAAGCAAGTATCTATACCGTGGGAAATCAACCTTGTAATCGGCTCTGACCTTCCTTCCATCGAGGGGATTTATCGCAGTCGCTGCCTCAAAAAGGCTGGCAGTATCATTAAAGACCCACACCATCCTGGCCACACACTCATCTTCCTGCTACCTTCAGGTAGAAGGTACAGGAGCCTGAAGACTGCAACAACCAGGTTCAGGAATAGCTACTTCCCCACAGCCATCAGGCTATTAAACCTGGCTCAGACAAAACTCTGATTATTAATAACCCATTATCTGTTATTTGCACTATTATCAGTTTATTTATTAATGTGTGTATATATTTATATTATGGTATATGGACACACTGATCTGTTTTGTAGTAAATGCCTACTATGTTCGATGTGCTGAAGCAAAGCAAGAATTTCATTGTCCCATACAGGGACACATGACAATAAACTCACTTGAACTTGAACTTGAACTAATACCGTCATCACTGTTCTTCAAATTCATTTTGCTGATTGTACGCTTCCTTGTCACCTTCCCCTCAGTTAACAATCGTCCTTACCATGGTCTGCTTTGATCTGTCATTTTCACACCTTACCCTTCCTTATCTCTAGACTCCCTCTCCCCTGACTCTCAGTCTGAAGAAGAGTCTCGACCCACAATGTCAACCCATTCCTTCTCTCCAGAGATGTTGCCTGTCCCGCTGAGCTACTCCAGCATTTTTGTGTCAATCTACCTTCCAACATTGACAGAGAGATTACATGGACAGTATATTCAATGGGAGCAACTTTGAGACTATGAACAAAACCAGTGACATGGTCGTGAATGGATTGAAGACATAATTTTGCAAAGCAGTCTATCAAACAGCTGAAAACAATTAGATTTCCCGATCTTGCACACTCTCCCCTAGCATATGTTAGTCTTGCCTTTGCAGTAGCTTTGTCTATTGTGATGGAGGCCCTTTCAAGGATTGTCACTTCGTATCTCAAAAACCTGCTTCATGTTAAAATACAACTGCAACAAGCTATCCTGAAGATGAAACAATACCAAGATGAACAGAATTCAGATACTTACATGATTTTCTAATATTTGTGTTTTGACTTTTTAAAAGAGGTACAAACAGTGTGAAAACTGGCCCTTTGACTTATCGAGTCCCCTCCGACCAGTGATCGGCCCCCCGCACACTAACACTATCCTACACACTAGGGCCAATTTACAATTTTACCGAAGTCAATTAACCTACAAACCCGCACGTCTTTTGGCGTGTGGGAGGAAACCAGAGCACCCCGGAGAAAACCCACGTGGTCACAGGGAGAACATACAAACTCCACACACAGACAGCACCCGTGGTCAGGATCGAACCTGGGTCCCTGGCGCCGGGAGGCAGCAGCTGTACCAGCCTGCGCCACTGTGGGACTTGCCCCGCATCCAAACCAGAAGTGGGAAGAATAGCAGGTTTTAACTCTTCAGTTTAGTTTAGTTTATTGTCACATGTACTGAGGTACAGTGAAAAGCTTTTGTTGCATGCTAACCAGTCAGCAGAAAGATAATACATGATTACAACCTGAAACATACATTGTTTAATTAGTGACCAGTGTCGGTTGGCCCGTCACAAACATCCAACTTTCATTATCCAAACCATGACTTGGTTACATTTTGCTTGCCTATTGTAACTATACAAAAATTATAAAATAGTCTTATCTTTACTATTGAAGGCTCTTGTTATCCAGACAGTTTCAGCTGTTAAGAGAATTTTTTTTATTTTTCCTTGATTACAATTTCCTTGATTGCAACCCAAATCTTACAGTGGGACCATCTGGTTTGCCTGCACAAATCGCAACACCTCTCCACCGCAGAGAGAGAGCAAGAAGAGATAGCAATAGGAGGCATTGTGTCCCTTTGTTCTCATCCCAGTCTTCCACACACAAACATTATGTTCAACTCCCATTCAAAAGGCAAAACATAAACGCACAGAACAACCTGGCTTTCCAGTTCAAAATATGTAAAGCCATCATGTGCCTTCCCTTTTTTCATATTTCTACATTTGATGAAGAATGAGATTTTAAAGAAAGAGATATTTAGCTGTTACACAAATGTTTGGACTCCATTAAATGCAGTTGAAATATTTTAAAATATCTTTTTATTCAATCTTTTTCTATTATATATTTTAATTAAATGTTCTACTGTATCTTTTTGGTATATCTTTAAAGAATATATATATGTATATTAAGATTTAATAAATATATTTAGGATGCACACATTTTAACAGCCTTGATCCCAGAATACATATGTTAAATTTTAAATTATGTTGCTGAAAAAATGATTTTCCTCAAATGTTCATTTTAATCTTCGCTTGTGACTTTCACTAATGGTATCAAAAGTAAGAGAAATCGTTCATTCACTCGATAGGCATCAACTAAATTATGTTTTGGATTAAGGGAGGGAAGGCCGCCAATTCTTCTCGACGGAATTTGACTGAGACCATGAGAAATCAGGCTCGCCTCATTGACAATCAGTATTGAAGCAGCTAATCCCAGCTTCGTGTTAAGTGGAGGAGATGCTATTGATCTCAGGCGCTTTGGATCAGTGAGGGGAAAACAGTCAGCTGGGGATCTCATTCTCATTCAGGCTGCATGATGGATGAAGCACCTTGAAGTTAAGGGGGGGGGGGGAGATTAGACCCCATCCACCACCTTCCCCTGAATGAATATTCCAAATGTAAAAAGCTTAACTTTCCCATATACCGCCTCAATGGGCTTGCCCCCTCCTACATTAAAAGTCTTCTCACCCACCACTCCACCTCCAGGTCCCTCAGATCGGCCGACTTGAAGGTGCTGAATATCCCGCGGTCTAGGCATAAGCTCAGGGGCGACCGCGCCTTTGCGGTTGCAGCTCCTAGACTGTGGAACAGCATCCCCCTTCCCATCAGAGCTGCCCCCTCCATCGACTCCTTTAAGTCAAGACTAAAATCTTATCTATACTCCCAAGCCTTTCCTGACGTCCACTGAGTGAGGGCTATATGTATATATGTATGTAGTTTGTTTTTTTGTACTATTCTTATATCAAATGTAAAGCGCTTTGGCCAACGAGAGTTGTTTTTTAAATGTGCTATATAAATAAATGTGACTTGATACACGACTCTCAGTGGAGAATCAGTACAAAATAGTGGATCGCAATTTATGTTCTGCATCAGTTCAAGGGAGAGCCCATGATTTACAAGGGAAATTAGGTTTCAATGCCCGAAGGCTCGTAAAGCTGCCACTTGGATCTGCTGTTGAGAGACAACTACAGATTATGGAAGAGTGCATTTGTCATCTGTATCCTATTGGTTCTCTGAATCTCTTCATAGAAACATAGAAAATAGGTGCAGGAGGAGGCCATTTGGCCCTTCGAGCCAGCATCGCCATTCATTGTGATCATGGCTGATCGTCCCCTATCAATAACCCGTGCCTGCCTTCTCCCCATATCCCTTGACTCCGCTGGCCCCTAGAGCTCTACCTAACTCTCTCATAAATCCATCCAGTGACTCGGCCTCCACTGCCCTCTGTGGCAGGGAATTCCACAAGTTCACAACACTCTGGGTGAAAAAGTTTTTTCTCACCTCAGTCTTAAATGACCTCCCCTTTATTCGAAGACTGTGACCCCTGGTTCTGGACTCGCTCCAACATTGGGAACATTTTTCCTGCATCTAGCTTGTCCAGTCCTTTTATAATTTTATATGTTTCTATAAGATCCTGGATTCTCGTGGAATTCCATGAGACTTGTACAGGAACAGAGTCTTTACCCGGAGTAGGGGATTGAAGAACCAGAGGACATGGGTTTAAGTTGACAAGGGGTAAGATCCAATAGGAACCTGAGGGGCAACCTTTTTCACAAAGAGTGTGATGGGTGTACGGAACGAGCTGCCAGAGGAGGTAGTTGAGGCAGGGACTATCGCAATGTTTGAAGGACATTGGTACAAGTGCATGGGTAGGAAAGGTTTCGAGGGATATGGGGCAAATGGCAGCAGGTGGGACTGGTGAAGATGGGGCATCTTTGTCGACATGGGCAAGTTGGGCCGAATGGCCTGTTTCTGTGCTGGATGACTCTCTCTGTGACTCTAAACCTGAAAGAAGCCTGTGCTTCTACAAAAGCATGATGAATTATCTTGTTTTAATGGGAGATACCTGTTAACTTGCCGACAATAGCAATGTAAAAGTATTACCTAGGACAAGAGGGTGGAGGGTATGTTTTCACTAGTGGGAGAGTCCAGGACCAGAGGCTACAGCCCATGCCTCAAAGGACGTACCTTTAAAAAGGAGATGAGGAGGAATTTCTTTGGTCAGAGGCCGGTGAATCTGTGGAATTCATTGTTACAGACGGCTGCGGAGGCCGAGTCAATGGATATTTTTAAGGCGGAGATTAACAGATTCTTGATTAGTCTGGGTGTTGGGTTATGGAGCGAAGGCAGGAGAATGGGGTTAAGAAGGAAAGATAGATCAGCCATGATTGAAGGGCGGAATAGACTCGATCGTATGAGGGGTTTGAACTAAAAGATTCAGCTTATTCACACAATGATCAAAAACAAACTTTGCCACCACAAATGAAAATATGCAGATGATGGAAATCTGAAATAAAACCGGAAAATGGTGGAAGAACTCAGCAGGTCAGGCAGCATCCGGGGAAAGAGAAGCAGGTAAAGTCTCAGGTGGAAAACACTCTTGGATGGCCTGACCCGCAGAGCTTCTCTGGCATTTCCTTTTTTTATGTTCAGCCTTGCTACAGTTTTCTATTGTAAATTGTACCTGATATATTATGACGCTGCCTGTCCCGCTGAGTTACTCCGGCATTTTGTGCCTATCTTCGGTGTAAACCAGCATCTGCAGTTCCTTCCTACACGTAGAGACAGAGATACTCAATAGGATGACAGTAAATAGTCGGGCTAATTATACCTCCCTGTTGTCCAAATATGTTGTATTCGTGCCATAGAGGGAGTACAGAGAAGGTTCACCAGACTGATTCCTGGGATGGCAGGACTTTCATATGAAGAAAGACTGGATAGACTCGGCTTGTACTCGCTAGAATTTAGAAGATTGAGGGGGGGGATCTTATAGAAACACAAAATTCTTAAGGGGTTGGACAGGCTGGATGCAGGAAGATTATTCCCGATGTTGGGGAAGTCCAGAACAAGGGGTCACAGTTTAAGGATAAGGGGGAAGTCTTTTAGGACCGAGGTGAGAAAATCATTTTTCACACAGAGAGTGGTGAATCTGTGGAATTCTCTGCCACAGAAGGTAGTTGAGGCCAGTTCATTGGCTATATTTAAGCGGGAGTTAGATGTGGCCCTTGTGGCTAAAGGGATCAGGGGGTATGGAGAGAAGGCAGGTACAGGATACTGAGTTGGATGATCAGCCATGATCATATTGAATGGCGGTGCAGGCTCGAAGGGCCGAATGGCCTACTCCTGCACCTAATTTTTCTATGTTTCTATGTTGTGCCCATGAAGTCCCATATCGTTCTGGATGTGACAGGAAAGCATCAGTTCTGGTCATCAACGGCAGACTTGACACTCGGCGAACTTGCAGCCAAGTTTTCAGAATTAACCGTAATTTCAGCTCGAGGTCAACACACTTCAGAGTAACGCCGCATTTGACTCAGTGTATGAAGCAACTCGGGAAAATCCAAGGGGCCAATACAAG